>NC_137199.1:12373120-12400620 GCF_960531495.2 Zeus faber | reverse complement strand
TGGACCTTGTATCCAATTTAAATAAACAGCACTTCAGTGCATAACCTTTCTTCCGTGATCTTTGACTCAACTGTAATTGCATTAATCCCTCTGTTTTCCATTTGAATCAAGAATAACGTCGTCGTGTTATAAACCTCATATTCTTAAGGACAATCATCATTGTAAATGTGAGAAAAAGTTAGAATTCTTTCTGTCTAAAAAGTAAAATCTGAATATTGATGCAGCAGCATTAATAGCACCGAGAAGTTAATGCTCATTGCACATTAAACACTCTGGGCGAATTCACAAAAGGATTGCGCGGCTTTAACCTGCACAAATGAGACAAAAAGAAGCCGTGTAATTCTCAAAGCGCCCGCAAAGGGTGAAATGCACCCCTAACCGGTCGCCCTTGCCAAGCGAGTAGCGTCGCGGTGCACCGGTGCTATTTGCACGTATTTAAATGAGGTGTTATGCATATATTTGGCACGATACAAATTGGCCCCTTTCCATGCAAATGAGCCCCATTGCAAAAAATATATAAAAATCCGATTCACAAACACCAGCCCTAATAGCCACACGCAGTTAGAGTGAAAATTATTAGCGTCTTCAGACGCTTATAATTTTCAGTTATAAGGGGTGTCCCATTCTGTTATAAGGGGTGTCCCATTCGAGGAGCTAGTGAGGCGTCGTATGATGTGTCTTTTCTTTTGTCTTCCGCTTCAAATGACGCAACCTTCTTTGACAGTCTGAAGGTGTGCATTGGAAAAATGCCGACGGCGCTGACGGACCGGGATCTGAAATCCCAAATACTGTTTCCGAATGCTGTCATGTTTAAATTCCTCGAGGGTGCCCCGTTGCCCATCCATGTCCACGGTGCCCTTTCTATCAGGAGCGGGGTTTTTTTATAAGCGTGAATGGGCCGAGGTAGAGGGTATTCTGGGCAAGATATGCATGTACAAACTCCCCCTGTTCCATGTGCCTTCTCATTTTAGTTTTTTTGGAGCACCTCTTAATGCCCCTGCACGTGCTGCTGACGCTGTCCTGCCTACTGCGTTCCTGCCGCAAAGCCACCATTTGTTCTTTGCCACCCACATGGATAAAAAAAACCGGATTAAAATAATGAAAATAAAACACTGAAAATCAACTGAGAAAATATAAAATATATATTGTAATATTTGATTATAATTCTATGATAATCCCCTGAAAGACTAAGAATAAATCGTGATCATTAGTAAAAATGCATTTAATGTGTATAAAAAAATTATGAAATGCTCATTAAAATCTCCAATAAATTGTTTTAGTGACAGTCAAATGCAGTTTGGAACAATTGTATAATAAGTAGGAAGTAGGAAGATTGGATGGGAAATAGATAGAAGAATTTAAGATTGCGCCACATTTATTTAACACTATTAAACAAATGTCACACACTTAAATTGTCCACATCATTGACATTTAAAATTGAATTGGTCCTTAAATATTATCACTGGTAAATTATCAAATATTGTTGATTGCCTTCATTGGATCATTTTGCCTGATTATTTCTATAGCACGTATGAGTTCAGAAATAAATGTAATTTCATGTTCTTCAGACGGGATCCATCCTCCCGGGGGCAGCAAACCCCTTGGAGGTCCCCAAAAAAAAAACGAGGGTCCGGCGGGCGTCGCATCTCAGCGTGTTCTGACGCAAACCGTCCGTTTCATTTCTCCCTCTCGTCCTCTAAGCGATCCAAACACTTTGGTTTTCCTTTTGATTTTGTTCTCCGTATTTTCTTCCCCTGCAACAACCCAACACATTCGCCCGGGTCCCCGGTGACTGTCGATATTAAAGCGACAGCTCCGACCCCCCCGGGGGGGCGACGTGATGAAACGGCAGCGGGAACACCACCCATCACACGGAGGGGGCTACATGGGACCTCCGTCAAAATCCAACACGTTGCCTTATTTATTACACTTTGTTTTTTAAAAGAAATGAACCAACCGTGTGTTTACTTGTTAGGAAACGAGGCCACGCCACTCCGGGCACACAAAGACAAAGACGGATATTAAACCGTGTTGTAATAATTACGTTCAAAAAGAAAAAAAAGAAAAAGAAAAAGACACCATGAGCAAAACAATTGTTCTTGCACATCTTAAATGGATCTGATGTTTTTACATATACAATTGAATCATATCCCATCCAGACAACATTCATACAACCACAAAGAACAACACATTTTACTGCGGGGGCCCTTTATTAAAACAGGCTCTTCTTTGTGTATTTCCTGTCAGAAATGAGGAATTTGAAGCTTTAACATTTTTACATTGTTCTATCATGGTTAAGAGGACGATTCGAATCAGCCGTCTGCTCTGCGGAACACCTTTTGCAGAATTTTTGGCGGATCAGAATTTGAATACAGATTTAAAAACACCCAGACGCAGATTTTCCCTTTGTGACTGAACTCATACTTGAACCGTTCATTGCGTCGACGGCAAAAATATATTTAAAAAAATTTAAAACAAAAGAAAAAAGCAAGCGTCCGTCTAACAGCGCGGATGAAGTGAATGTGTGTTCTCAATGTTACAGGCTCAAACTCAAACGCGGCGTCTTGTTCTCGTCAAGCGGAGTTAACCTGCTGAGGGGAGCGTCCGTGTGTCCTGTCTCTGGATTTCCATATTTCACTGGCATCTCCCCCGAAATCACAACCACATGTTGTCATCGGCGCTCCGTCCCACTTCCTGTGTCCAGTTCCCACCAAGCGCTGGAACGTGACACTTTCCCTGGAAAATATAATAAAATAGAGAAAGTAATGTACGGCTATTTCCTTCCATAAATTCTTTGGCCCTCTCTCTCGCCCCCCCTCTCTCTCTCTCTCTCTCTCTCTCTCTCTCTCTCTCTCTTTCTCTCTCTCTCTCTCTCTTACGTACATATATTTTAATGAAACGTAAAGCGGCTCGCTGCAGTAAATTTAGGACGGACAGCTACCAGTGGGCTTTCACCGTGTACCTGGCCCCGCCGCAGATTTATGCCTCCGCGTGGCTCGTGCACGCATTCAGCTCCTCCCGCCGTTGGCCGCCCCCACGCCCCCGTCCCGTACAAGATGGATGACCCTGTTGTCTATGTCTCTGTCACACCACAGGGCCCTTCACTCCAAAAACCAAAGTCCTCACCTGCGACGCTGTTCTCAACATGCCTTTAGGAGAGGGGCCCCAGAGTGCCGGCCCGGGGGCCACACCTTGTACATTATTATCACTGTTCAAACATTGTTCATACTCTGTTAAATGCTACATAAATAAACATAGAAAAACATTTGGATATTTCATATAGAATTCCTCTTTTTTTAAACTGTTTTTATTTATTTCGATTTTTTTTCTTTCACCATAGCTCTATGACTGCATGTGACGAATAATAATACTGACTCTTGAGTGAATTAAATCACAATGCTTGCCTGATCCGCCCGCTGTTTTCAGAATATAAAACTGAACACGATTTTTTTTTTGTTGTGATTTTTTTGTCATCTATTTGTATCAATTTGTTTTTCCCTTGATGAACGCGGGCCCCCCAGGAGCAGACAGCCTGGCAAGTGGCCCCCAGGAGTTTGAGACCCCAGCTTTAGGATTTACCGAACAGAGCCCAGAGTTACTGCCTGACGGCTTTACAGCTTCTTAAGTCTCTTCTTCTTGGCTCTGATTTGAACTGCGCTCTGATCGTTCTTAGCCAAAGTTATTTTAACGGCTATTTAAAAAGATATTACACTCCTTTTCAGCAAGTTAATGTAGGTCTCTGAGGTCCCCGAACAGGTCTTTGAAGTTTTTTGCTAAAAAGGCCACTTTTCACAGATTATGTATTCTAGCCAGTCTAGCATGCCTCTATGCCTCTCCTGTTCTCGACGGGTTGTTTCTGTGTGTCACTTTAAATGCAGATGAGCTGTGGCCCCCCACACCCACTACGGAACTGCTTGTGGATTGGTGGGGCGGGGGGCTCTCTACATCACCCCGTTACTGTTTCATTCAATTAGGAAACGGAGGAAATTAATACATCTACAATAATGCGCAGCGGATCGCGCAGCGGAGATCGCTCTGATCATGCGGTACACCGCCAAGCCTTTTTTTTTTTTATTTATTTTTTTTTTGGCGAAAAAATATGTGAGATTTACGGCAAAATGTTTAAACCGGAGGACAGCAGGAGAGGAGGGTAAAATGGGGGAGAATCCCGGGAGAAATGGGAGGGTTGACATGTATGCCTCAAAAATCGCAAAAAGAAACACACAAGCAGATTATTTCTTAAATACTTACCCTCGTCTGTAGATTGTCACGGACAGTTGGCTTTGATTCCCCTTTCTTTGAAAAGATTTGTGCTGGTCCATGCAGCCAACAGAGCAGTTCCCATGCAGTTAGCTCTTAGCTTCCACATAATGCTTGCTTGACCGGCACATGCGCGAAAAAAAATGGCGCACCTTCGCAAAGGTGGAAAAAGTGTTGCATTATAGGTTCCCTTTAAACAGTGTTTGACGTCACTGGCAGTTACTGAAACTTACACTGGTCTCTTAAAACTGAGAAAAAATTGTGTCAGAAAACAATATCACAAACACCAATAACAATAACTTATTCTCGAGCTCATTCATCAAAATCCATGCCCGGCTGGGTTCAGCTGCTGTTGGTGTGTGTGGGTGCGTCTGTGTGTGTGTGTGTGTGTGTGTGTGTGTGTGTGTGTGTGTGCGTGTGTGTGTGTGTGTGGTTTACAATCATGGCATTGACGTGTTTCTGCTGGAGATTAAGCCATAATGTATAGCCATTATGAATTATTTTGATTTTGATTTGACGTTCAAAATTAAATATTAACTGATCATATCTTAATTTATTGCAGGACAGGGTTTGGACAAGGTTATTTGTAGCTTGCTTGAATGATATTTAAATGACAAATTTCTGTCTTATTATTATTTTATTAGTATAATTATTTTATTAGTTATTTATTTATTAGTTATTATCGATTTATTTATTTATTTGTTTATTTATTTATTTTCAATCATTAGTGGCTTCTGGCTTTTATGGTTGTTGCCGGTGCAGTGTTGACTGCTGTATGAGTGCAAAGTGCATGAACGTGCAGCGTGTTGCGTGTTCAGAGCATCATGTGTTTTCCATCAGCCCTATCAGACTGCGTGCAGCAGCGACCACCTGCACTCCTAAATTGGGCAATTAGAACGGCCAAGTGTTTTCTTAGCGGGTAATACGCTGTAATGAGTTCAACAGTGCAAATCTGCCCAAGGCTCCACCTTCACCCTCTGTAAAACCTCCTCTAATAAAAAATGATAGAGACAGAGGGTGAGAGAGAGAGGGAGAGAGAGAGAAAGAGCGAGAGAGAGAGAGAGAGAGAGTGAGAGAGAGAGAGAGAGGGAGGAAACAAAGAAATCGACTGGAGAAAAACACCCCTCCTCTGAAACCTCGATATCGCCTCTCCGCGGCTCGGGCCCTCGGCCTGTCACTCTTTTTAATCTCACTCTCTCCATTCGCCAGAAAACACCTCTCCTCCCTCCCTCTCTCCCTCTCTCCCTTTCTCTCTCTCTCTCTCTCTCTCTCTCTCTCTTTCTCTCTCTCCCCTCTTCATGTGATTCATTGACCGGATCCCCAAAGCTACAACCTGGTTCGGTAAATCCAACCCCACCCTCCCCTCCCACTCGCCTCATCCTTCCCACTTCTAATTAAGATTTCTCTCGCCCCCTTTCTCCCTGGTTCACCTCCCAGACCTCCTGCCCACCCCATCCCCCTCCCCCTCCTCCATCGGAGGCCTCTTCATCCCCACCCTCGCCCCCATCACTCCCAACCCAACACGGCCTGGAAAGTTCTGGGGCTGACAAGAAATCAATGGAAGCCTCAGTGCTGCGCTTCAGGTATTGGATTCCAGGTGGACCCAGAGGTGTGCTGGGGGGGCCGTGGGGGGGCCCGTGGCGGTGCCGCTGAGCTGTCCGCCGCTGTTAACGTGCTGCATCAGAGATGTGAAGTCTTTGGCTGCCGGATAAAAATGTCAAGCGCTAATAGGTTCCATTGTGATTAGCCGAGATGGAGTTCACAAATCCTCGGTAGAAAATCTGTTAGGAGCGATCTTTACAAGGTCTTAGGGTTTGTCCGACGCCCCCCTCCTTCCATCCCGCACACACACACGGGCACCCACGCACACACGCACACACACACACACACACACACACGTACGCATGCACGCACGCACACAAACACACAAACACACACACAAAAACATACACACACACACACACACACACACACACGCACCCCTCACACTCCTCGTTTCCACACCTCCCTCTCTTCCATCTCCCACCCACCCACCTCCGTTGCCCGACACGTCTCCAACCCCTCTCTTATTTTTTTTCATCAGCCTCATACCCATCCTCCGAGGGAAGTCGAATGGAGGCGATAAATAAATAATTGTTTGAACTTTCCATCAATTAAAAAAAAAAGAGAAAAAAGTGGACCTGGGCGCCTGCGAGGCCCCACACAGAATATTCATGAGGCGTTCCTCTCCGTTCATTACCCCAGGATGCTCTTGTTTTCGGGGATTGTGTTGTATCAGGTAGAACGCACTATTTACACTTTGTTATGGAGGATTTCACTCCATGTTCTGGCTTTTGTTTTGTTATTCGCCTGAAAGTTGTGTTTGAATCCCGGGTTGGGAATTACGACCCTTTTTTTTTGGAGCTAGAAGGTATGAAGGGAAACTCGGAGAAAACATCATTTATTTAGGAGCGGGGCCGTTTTTCTTTAATCACCCGGAGAGGGCTGACAAGCTCGACGGGTTTAAAGACGAACCCGGGTGTTAACCGGGCGAAACACCTGCGGTCGAGCCGCAAACGAAACACATCACCGCTCCGCTCCAACATCTGGCTCAAATTCCGGCTCCATTTTGACCGTGTAGCACCTGAGGTGCGGAGGTGGGAAAAGGAGGCAAAAATGACATTCAATTACTGTTACTCAAGTACGACTTAAAAAAAAAACCGCTTCCCCCCCGAATAACTACTTCCGTCCCAGAGAGAAAGTAGCGAGTGGAGCCGTTACTTCAGGACCTGGGTACTTCACTGAACAGTGAAAACAATTGAACCACGGGGTGACACGGTTCAGGGTGAGGGAAGTGCTTTTCATGACTTCTCTTGTGTTTTGTTGTGGTCATGTTGGAAGTCACACCAGACGGACTGGAAACTGATTCTTTTGGTTATCTAGAGAAACCCGTGGGCACCATGAGTGGGCCGCCCAAATCCTGGTCAAATGTACAGACTTCAATTGTTTTTTGATTTTGTTCATATATTTTTCTAAAACAAATCTGATGTTATTTAAAAAAAATAGAGGTTTAAAATCTCCGTTTCCTGTATTTTTGTAGGATGCATGCCCACTGTGAAAAATATTTTAGAGATTTTTCAAGTGGGCTTTGAGGGAGGAAAGTTTCGTAACCACTGGCCTAGCATTTTTTTTTACGTGTTTGACTGTCATTACCGTTGGTTTATAGTAAATTTGAATATTGATGAATAAATGTTTGATTTCTAAAAGGGACAAACACGACTAAAATGAACATGGTAAAATAAAAACTTGGTTTTTCATTTTTCATTTTTTGTACATTTTTTTTCTTTTATTATTGGACTTAAACGATGTAACAGTAAATGAGAAAAATATTTAATAAATAAATTCTGCCTACCAAATACAATTTAGCAAAGGTAAAAAATATTGTTTCCAAAAATCTGTTCAAATTTCTTGAATACATGTAAGCAGTAACTACCGATCTCCGTTAACGTATTTAAGCATTGTGTAAAGAAATGTAAAAGAAGCAGGTTTGTGTCCAACCGGAGAGCAGATCCTGGAAACGATGATTTTAACATGTTTCTTTATTAAATAAATACATCCAACTGAACTTTTGTCACGGACAAATCATGAATACATATCCAGACCGTCTTCAAATCAAACCAAAACAAAGCTGGAAACAAAGTACCGCGGACACGGACGAAATTCCCCCTCGATCGCTTGACTCGTAATCATGGTGTAACAGCTGAAACGCCGGTGAGGTCGAATCGTCGCTCGGCTCCCAAACGGCCAGTGAGAGCACACTTAATAAAGCAAACGAAGGATGACCATTTATAAACAAGTTAACAGCCTCGCAGTCAGCCATTAAAACATTTATGGACGGGCCTTTCTCCGAGGACGCCGCAGATGTGCTCTCGCGTCCCGGGACCGTTTAATGTCCGGCCAGAGCGTGATTTCGGCTCCCGGAGTATCATTTTTCCCGACGAGGGCCCGAGGCTCCTGAGTCGCCGCTGCAGATGGAAGCTCCGTCAAGGTCCAACAGGGTCAAACCGCACGCCACCAGGACCCAGAACAACCCGACGCGGCGCAGCGCGAATAGTAATATCCGTTAAATACCCCCCAAGATGCACGATGCAGAATTTTGATGAAGTGATTGTTTTCACGTTTACCAGTAGAATTGATGAGGGAACCCGTGACAAACCATCAAATAACAGAAAAATAACAGATTTCCTCCAAAAGGATGAGATATCTGTTGTTCCTCCAGAACAGAAGGTGTCTGCTCCACATCTACAAGACAGAGATCCAACCAGGAAAATTCCATCCTATGTTTATTGTTTATTGATTCGTCAAAAAATGAGGACGTAATGAGGCAGATCAGGGAGAGTAAAATAGGAAAGACGGGAGACGTGCGCTTGCAACGAAAGTTGTCCGCGGCTCCGCTCGACGTGGCCTCAACGCGACGGAATTATTCGCTTCCACGCGCTTCCCACCGCTTGCATCACGGCCGTGCGTGTTGACCCAGCCTCGCCGTCAGCACCGCGGGAATGATTAGAAGCTTTGTCATAAATTGCCTACAAATGGTCCTGTCTCGTTCTCTTGCACTTTATGCCTGCTTTCCCAGATTAGCTTATTACAATACCACACATGTCAAAATCAATGCTTCACATTATTCAAAAGCCCTCCCCGCCCTCGCGCGGGGGGGGACGCCAGTCTGGCTGCCGTGAATATCTGCCTGAATACAGATGTGAGCTCTAGTTATTCCCCGGCGGATTGTTTTCAATCAATACCGAGTGCACGGTGGTTCTGGTGCCTTTTAAATATCCACAATTGCCTCTAAGAACCCCGGTCTGACCCGAGCAACCATCCGTTCCGTAATCACCTTGGACCGACGGATTCTTTTACAACTGCAGAATTCTCCCTCCCAGGCTGTTCTTGCTTTTAATGAATTTCCTGTCGCACGGTCTCAGAAATGTCAACACTCAATCATAGCGTAATTGAATTTCTACACCGGTCCAACATTTTTTCCCCCTTAAAGCGCGGCCATTAAAACATTCTTTTGTTTGCGCCCTTGGAAACTACACCGGCTCTTTATCGTTGGCCCTCTCCTAATTTCTTGAACATCTGTTCCAACGATGAGGAGGAGAAGGAATGGCAGGGAGGAAGAAGAAGCCCCGGTAAGAAACACACACGGCGCGTGTTTGACAGAAAGACGAGGCGGCCTCATTTCTCAGCCTGGCGTCGGGGCCGCGAAATCCAGGAACTGCAACAGGCGCACAGCGGCCAGGGCACCGTAACAGAACCCATTACTGTAAAATGAAAACACGGCCAAGCACTGAGATAATCCCCGCTCGTAATGTAATTATTACACGCTGGAATTGCGCTTTGATTGCTGGTGTATCCGTTGTGCCCTGACTCTGCCGCCACGCGCCTCCACGCATGAAGCGAAACCACCGCTGCACCGACATGCATACGCACAGATGCGCACGCACACACACGCACACACACACTGTATAAACCAACTTGAATCCACTTGATTGCGTACTTTCCCTGCAGCGCAGTGCAGCCAGAGAGAGATGTGTATTGTTTTACATGCTACAGTACAGACTGCAGCTCTAATTGCATGACTCGGCTGATTTGTAGCCCGCACCGAACAATGCTCTGGACTCACCATTGTCTGAGCAAAGGCCTTGTACGGCCAGGCCAATTTAAACAGAGAGCTGTGTAAAAATTGGGATATAAAAATTTCTGGGGAGTAAAACATGACACCTGACATGAGGATTATTTATGGATTACATTTCTGTATATTTCATTTTATTCCCTTTGTCTAATTGGCACCATCCTGGCTTGCACTGTGGCTGCGGTGGTAAAAGGGGCGGCTGGGGGCCTATTCCAGCGAGTGGCCCAGTTCTGTAGCTCTCCAGAGAGCTCTGAAGGATGAAGGTGTCTACGGACAGGCCCATAAAGGCCTCGCTCCGAACTCTAGGCTTTTTTTTTTTTTTTTCCATATTTCCAGCACCAGTGTTCTCTGTAAAGCCCGGCTGGCTCCTTTGTGGGCACTTATCACCTGTAATGAACAGTGGAGAGGGCTGACCCCAGCAGCAGCGCCAGAGCTTTGGTTCCCCCGCACCCCGGCACATTTGTTCCCATCCGGACACGACCCCGACCGGCCCGCTAGCGCAGCCTTTTAACACCGGGCCGGACTCGGTTCTGTTTTCTTTGGCCCTGCCCACTCGTATCAACTCAACCTTGCAAGGAGAATCAATCACGGGAGAGGCTGTGCACAGCCGCCTCAATATGAACTAATTTGATTTCTGAGTTATAAGGCAATAAATAACTGCCATAAAACAACACTCCTAGTTTTTTTTTTTTCTTTTTTTTTTTCTTTTTTCTAGTTTTTCCGGCTCGGGACAAAACGCATATTGTCCCTCCTCTAATTGACTGCAGGTTTTTCTGAGTACGCCGGCCATCTGTGCTGTCCAGTAACATTCCTGAATGTTTTATTTCTTAATGAAACAGAGAGACGGCGAACCGAAGCCAACCGGAGACACGGACAAGCAGAAACAGCAGAGATAGTAAATTAAAAAAATAAAAAAAGGTATCCTATGTTTCCCACTGTTTTTCGGTGCACGCGGCTCGTCACCGTTGTTTTGCGCCGACCGCGATCAGGTGTTTGGACCAGCCAAAGTAGATTAGAAAAGGGAAAAGAACTCTCTCAGCGTCCCCGGGGATCACTTCAGCATGTGTAACGTGATGTAATTGCAGGCATTAAGTGCGGCGAGGCCCCGGACAATATCCCCCTTTGTGAAGTGAATTAAAGAATATTAGCCGGACGTGCAGAGCTGCCCCCGCCCAGCAGCGCTAATGGACGGAAAATGGATTGGTTCTCGATTTAGAGGGTCAGTAGAATGCAAAGCCGGTGTTAAAAGGCGCTTAGCGGTGGATCGCCTCCGCTACAAGTCCCGTTCCCTCCGCTGTAAATCATGCGTAGGTGATGCCTCCCCGCCGCAGACGTTTTTTTGTTTTATTTTTTCGGGGGAAGGCAAGCGTTTGGTTGTGCTCTAGACCCACAGTGAACGGAGAGGGAGGCGGGGGTGGGTGGGGTTGTGTTTTTTTGGGGGGGGGGGGGGGGGGGTCTTCAGAAACTGGCACCGGGTCCGTTTCCTCCTGGTTTGGGTGTCCACGCGTCACTAATCCCACCCAGCCACCCACAGGGTCTGCGAGCCCTCCGGGGAAACTCTGTGATCCTGACTTCCTGTTATTACAGGGGTATTTGGCGGGAATTACCATAACCTCCATCTGGCGGCCAGCGAGAAACGCCGCTCGCTGAAAACGATATATATATTTTTTTCACAGGGTTTTACTTTTCTCCGTCTTAAACAGTTTATTTTCACTCTGACAGATTGCTAATAGCACGTATTTGCGAGTGATGAGATAATTATATCGGCTTGATGTGAACGTGAACGAGGGAGACGTATCTGGGCTTTCGGTGGGGTGGGGGGCGGGGGGTTTGTGGGGCAGCTGAAGGTTATTTCGCTTTCTTTCCTATCTTAGTGGGCGATCTTGATGGGATATCCAGAGAGGAAAGCGCTGGCAGTCTTGGCCGCAGACCAGAGGCGTAGACATGCCACCCCTACCAATGTTCCTCCTTCCCTGCTAATACCTCCCCTGCCGGAGTAACACGAAGATGAATGTGTCTCGCGACATCTGAGACGTCTGATACGGAGAATAGATTCCAGCTTGAGTTTTGGAAAAAAAAGTCCGGCCACAAAAAAATATATATATATATATTCCCATAGTAAGAGGCTGAGGCCGAGAGCGGAGAAAGGTGCGGGGGACTGATCCAATCTCGCTGCTAATCATTGTGTTCATAATGAGCGGTGCAGGAGGAGGGCCACTGTTCTGGGGCCGTCCCCTCTCATTCTTCGACAAAAGCTCCCGGGGGGGCGATAAACGTCAGCCGACGGTTCCTCGTGCTCAGTGTTCCGCAGCAAGCGGCGATAAGTCTTTTCGCAGGCCCCGGCGAACCTGCCTCGCTCGGCGTTTTTTAACTGCATACCTCCGTTTACAGGGAGACCCCGTGATATCACGACGCGGGGCGACGGAGCAGGCCGCCGCGGCCTCGGGTCAGGGGGGAGGGCGCGGTCGCGGAGCAGGGTGTCCTGACGTAGCGTCACCACGGGAAGAACATGGCGCCCACCCGACCGGGGCGAGGGGTTCGGATCTCACCAGGGAGCAGCTTCGTATCCGAATACCTAAATACTGCTGCATGTAACGTGACCATGACCAGAGTTTTTAAGGGTATTTTTAGATATTAGTCATCCCTTTGTCGACTTTTTTTTTTGTTCACAAGACATTTCACGTCACTGCCACAGCTGCGCTGACAGAGTATAATTACTTCTTACCCACATCATGAATCGCACGTCTAGGCCGGTCGGCAATAGACTGTTTATTCCTCTGGTCTGTGGAGGTGACGGGCCGGAGCCAGACGGCTCCCCGCCAGTCGACGCCCCCCTCGCCTGTATCGCGCTCATCACTGGTCCTCTTTGTTTGCGACGGGCGGGGGAACATCTTGGTGACATTATCTCCTTCCTGCCGTCAATTAAAGGAGATGCTGCATCACAGAGGTCAAGTTTAGGGTTTTTTTGCCACAGGGGTCGTGACTCTTCTCTGTGCTCTGTGAGTCACACGCCAACGCGCCGATGTGGTCGCGGAAAATTTCCTCCCCCGGAAAACGCTCACGCTGCTTCAACAAAACGCTGTTGTTGTTGGATTTATTTATTTATTTATTTATTTATTTATCTATTAAAAAAAAAAAAAAAAATCTTTTTTTTGGCGAATGCTTAACCGTTGGAAAATTGTGAGTGAGGGATTAAAGAAAGAAGTAATGAACACTATAAAAAAAAAATAAAAAAAAAACGTTTCCACATTTTCAGTTCCACACATGAAATGGCACTGATAGGGAATAAATAGTCGCGTTGGCGTTGTTTGTGAGGCTCCTCGGTGCTCCGTCCTGATGGGACCGTGGATGAGAAGCAGCGCTTGTATTCTCTGCCAGTAAATAAAACCTTGCCAAAAGCCCTGATCACCTGGAATGATATTTATAATTCTGTAAAAGAATCTCCTTGATGGACTCCGAAAAAAGGTCTGTTTGCTGTTAAATATCATTGATGGAGTTCTACTTAGTTTTAAGATTACCTTTCCTGGGGCCTGCACGCTGAAATAGCTCCCGGTCTCCTGGCAGCAATACATTTCGATCAGTGTCTTCTCCCTCCCCGTGGCTGCGGCCATTTTGCCATTTCTAGATCTAATCTTCACTATTCCATAGAACGCTCTGCCATATTGAGTGCTGGAAACATCTCCCAGAGGAAAGATGTATTTTAGGTCAGCTACATATTTTGCCATCTGTTCTGCTTGACAACTTAAAGGATGTTAGGAGGATGAGGGAGGGGGGTCCGCCAGAGGAAGGGGGACATGCAGGAAGCCGCCGTTAACCTGAGTGAGGGGTTTGCCGGGGATCGCGGCTCAGCGGGGCAGGTGGCGCGCTGATACACACTGCCTTTTCCACAGGAACCTTTTGAGATGCCACGTGCCAGTGTGGAGCTCAGTGAGGGCTTTTCCGTGCTTGGCCAGGGGTGAGTTTTTGGGGTAGTGGGGAAGGGGAGGTAGGGGCGGTGGGGGGTACATACATTCATCATCCTCAAGCTTCCTTCCATCCTTTTGAGTGCGACGTGAATTACGTCGAGGGGCGGGGACGCCGGCTTGGCACGCTCCTTAACATGTGTGAGTTATGCAAATCAGGACTTAACCGGAGCTCGCGTGCGTAGTTTTCCACCAGGTCGATATTTTACACAATGGCGCACGCGGACAAATGTCCACCTATCGCTTATTATAAATGAACCCCCGTCCGTGCAGCGGACTGCGGTGGCCTGCGTCATCGCCAGGAACAATAGATCAGCGCTAAGTGGAAATTGGACAGATCCAGTGACGGAGGTGTCGGGGCGGGAGGACACGCAGGAGCGGGGTCGTGATTAGTACTTCTGGAAGGAGTCCAAGCCGTTTTGATGGACTCAGAGATTTTGAGCCTTATATAATAAAAAAAAAAAAAAATTAAATAAAAAAAAAAGCTCTGTGTGCATTTAACTTTAGGTCCGGTCACCAGGGGCGATGCAGCGGAGAGGGAGACCATATTGTTTTTCCATTCTTGCCCGAGCTCGCATGGTGGGGAAATGTTTCAAAATCTGACTGACGCTTTAGTCTGTGATTTATATCATGTTTGATGCTAGTTTAATATCAAATACAAATACGTCTTGTTTCAGCGCCGCGCAAACGCAGCTCCTGCCGAGAGGGATATGTGGACTAAGGTTCGGGAGACGTCAGAAGACCTGGGAATTGGGAGGCCCGCAGCCTGGTTGACAGGGAAAAATATTTTGTAGTCTCTAGGGTGCAGCTAGTTCAAATTCAGCGCTGCTTTTACTTCACTCTCAGGACAAGAACTTGGCTTCGGCTGTGATGACTTCTCCAGATGTGCACCTCAGCTTTTCACACTCCTTTTTTGTCGTCCATTGTGAATTTTTGAATACCACAATTAACAACTATAAATCATGTCCCGAATACTTCCTGTTCGATCACCTGGGAATATTGTGGAACAGCCTAATAACTCATTACAAATTGGAGGCCTATAGCAGCCAAAAAGATAAATTGTGTCATGACAAAGCTGGTATAGGATGAGAGTCTCAGCATTTTTAATGACAGGTTGCTTAGCTAAATTGGGAAAGACAATTAATAACGGGACGACACACTGTTTCCTCAAAGTCTGTCGTCAAAAGTGAATCTCAGTCAATGTCTTCTAGGATGAAATCCATCATGAAGACGAGAAGCACTCAGGCCTTAAGGCAGTTTGACAAATTTCAAATAACAAGCTAACTATTAAACGTTATTAAACGTATTAACGTTATTATTATTATAGCTAAAAGCTGGTTATAATAATAATAATAATAATAATCATGATTATATAAATATAAATACAAATATAAATATAGATATATTAATATTAAAATTTGTATTAACATTAATATTAATATTAATATGATTGTTATTATTATTAGTGTTATTATTATTATTATTATTATTATTATTGTTATTATAAATAATAATACACATATACAACTATTATTATTATTATTATTATTATTATTATTATTATTATTATTAATAATAATAATAATAATAATAATAATAATAATAATTATCATCATCATCATCATCATCATCATCATCATTTTGGCCAGCATCAATATTAGCATAAGAATGTTTCTTGTTTTATTTACTTGATCATTACAGGGAAAGTATAATCATGATAAATAATGATGTAATGAGAAATGAATTTCACTATATTTGCTTATATTTGTCGGTTGCAAAGATTACAACCTGTATTTTTTAAATCCAGACACAGACATTCCTTTCTTAGCTCACTGTTTGCCCCAAAGCAACCTTCCTAAATAATGGCGGTGTTTGTTAAAGCACAGAATTCTCCCTACGTCAGGATATCATGCTATGGTGCGGCTGCTTGTTAGTGTCTTATCATCTTACCATATTAGTCCCAGGAGAAACAGGCATGGCATGTGCGTTGGAGCGGCGATGGACTGAATAAGTCAGAGGATGGAGAGTCGGTTCTCAGCGCACGGCGGAACACAATGCTGCAGTCAGTCTTCTCCAAGGTTGTTTTCTAACTTGCCTTCTGAAAAGGCAAAGCCTTGTGGGACTAGTCCCCTGTCAGCACAAGACAGTTTCTGCTCACAAATCGATAGTCAAGGAAAAAAAATGAATACTAATTTCACCCTTCAGCTCTGTGGGATGCCCTTTGACAATATCCAAGGACAAATGATCCCCCACAACCTGCACCACATTGGTTCCAGGCTCCAATCAATCATTTATACCCCTTTTTGGATAAACCCTAGACAACTTTTAGAAGAAGGAATTGGATGGGAGAAACTTTTGTTTGTAAGTTTGAAGTATTTTTCCCCTCTTTTCATTGGGTTTAAAAGAAAAGTAAAAAAAAAAGAAAAAAAGTCAAAGTTAAGAGAATAACTTATTATTTTTGTAGTTAAATCAGAAGTAAACCGTATAATATTGCGATGTGTGTTACTGCAAAAATAATAGAAATGGACTGAAATTAGACCCAAAATCAAGGCAGGGAAAAAGCCCTAATGATATTTGATCAGCTACACTGTTAATTATTGATTATTTTTTTCTGATAATTAACTTTGAACCCGAACGGATGTGACCATATGTGCATCTAAAGCATTATCAAAGAGATTTGATGTATTTTATGATCACGGTAACAAGCCATGCGCTGCGTCGATTAACATGAAGCGCATGACAGTTATTCATTATTAGCACTTTTATACCCCAGAGGGGTCAACTGGAAACTTTTGGCACGGCGCTCTGTCAGATCCGTGGAGCTTTACCAAACTCCACGCTCCCCTGTCAACCCCGGGGTAAATAATGTATGGCTTATTGGCTGTTTCACATTCCACTCCTGTCTGCCCCCCCACCCCACCCCCTCCATCCCAGCGTAGCGCTGTAAAAACACATCCTCTCCCTCGCCCACTTTCTTAGAGTGGATTACACAGAGTTTACGTCGGTCTTCTCCGGCTGACAAGCGGCGAGCGCAGGAAGAGAATTTGCTGCTGGCGAGGAGTAAGTTCCTTTTTCGATCGCATCGCTTTAATTGTGGCGTGTGGGAGTGGACGGCCGGGAGGTTTTTCGCTGTCCATTACAATTACCAAGCCGGCAGAATTTTCGCCTTCTTCGGCTTCATCTCACCAGTGTTTCGGGAATGAAGAGTTGATACTTATTATATATTAATATTAAAAAAAGCGTGAAAGATTTTGAAATGTATGTTGTCGCGCAGTTGCGGCGCCGGTGCTTCACTCTTTCATATGTGCAACTACTGAGTTGTTGCTCCGAGAAACCAATAACCCTTTTGGAAAAAATGCAGTGAAGGAAATCCAGGGTGTACGCCCATGTTGAGAACAATTCATTTTACCAAACAAATGTCAAAGTAAAGTGATTCAAATCGAGGTTTCTCATTAATGAATTGGTGCAAAAACGTTCTTTGCGACCCCATTTTGCTTCGTTTTGTCAAAAATATTCAACATGTTTTAATAACTGGGGACTTTGACAATAAAATATTGAACAAAGATATGTTTTTGAGCTGTTCCAAAAATTGAGGGTCAGGGCCAGTAACTGAGAATGATGAACATTATTAGGAGCAACGATGAAATAAAGCTTTTCCCTGCACCGCTGGGAATTCTCTCGACATAAAACTGTTATTTTAGATGACGGATGAGACAAAAAGCTAAATCCAAAGAAATAATGACGCTCATTCCGTTCTGAGGGGATTGGGTGTCAGGTAGATGCCGCTCGTTACAACTTTCAGGAGGAGTTTGGGTTGATGATGACGGGGTCAGGTGTCACTTCAATGCTGAACAGGTGTTTCTGAAGCCCCGCCCCCCCAGCTGCTCCCATCTGTCTGTCTGTCTGTCTGTCTGTCTGTCTATCTATCTATCTATCTATCTTTCTATGTCTATCTACTGTATCTGTCTGTCTATCTGTCTATCCGTCCGGCCATCCATCCATCCATCCACCCATCTACCTACCTGTCCGTCTGTCTGTCTGTTTATTTATTAATTTACTGTTTATTTCTATTTATATTTATATTTATACTTGTAAATTACTTGACACCACCTCTATCTTTTTAGTAAATCTTAACCAGGATCCCTCAGGATGGGAAGTATCCGTGGGCCTCTGTTATATCAGGGCACTGAATATGGCGTACTTTTACTCTAAGTACATTAAAGAGCAAGCACTTTTACTCAAATAGAATGGTGGTACTTTCGCTTTTACTCATACATTTTGTCTAGTCGGGATATTTATTACCTTTACTTAAGTGAAACGTCCGAGTTCTTCTTCCTCCACTACACGTTGCCAATAAGGACACGATAAATCCTCCAATTTGTACTTTGTGGAAAAAAAAAAGTTTTCCATGTGAATCACATAATAAAGCCATAAAAAAAGAGGCTATAATAGAATGGCAATTTACAGCCACTTGTGTACTTGTGATCTATACCCAACCTCTTACACTTGGCTCCATCAGAAAACTCCTTAATTACATATTTAAGGGCTAATAACACAATTTGCTGCCTTGCCCGGATGCCCTGTGACATACTGGCTGCTGTGAAGTGCGCCATATTTCAGCCGCCAAGGCAGCGTGCCGTGCCGCTGGTCGGGCTGCAGTGATAATGGCTTGTTAAGGTATGGAGGAGGAGGCGGGCTGCGCCATCCGCAATCTCTAATCACTCTGCGCGCTTTGATTAGCCGTGGCAGAGGAATAATGGCTGGCATTTTCCAAGCCCTGTCGGGCGTTGGAGGGAAGTGATTTAACGGCGGTGCGGCTTCTTCCTCCACCACCCCCCCACCCCCCCTTTTCCTCATCCCAGCAGTTTTGATCTATTTTTTACTGCCTGTCTCAGTCATTTATCAAAGGCAGAATGGTCTGTAAAGTAATCTGACATTAGTACCAATGACGACTACCTCAGGAAAGAGAGAGAGAGCGAGCGAGAGAGAGAGAGAGAGAGGGGGAGAGAGAGAGAGAGCAAAAGGCGAGGTTTGTCATTTGAATAAATCATGGCCACACGTCTCCATTAACAATGGAACAAAAAAAAGGAAAAAAAGATCTGTCGGACTTGCACTCTGTGCTGCAACCTTCACGCAAACCCTGTGAAGTGAAATTAGTCTGAAGCGGAGCAACGACAGCTTTAATTGACAGCGTTAAACACACAAGAGTAGCTGTTTGCCTCTAAATCAGCCGATGGTCGGGGGCGGAAAGTGAGTGCTGAAAAGCCAAACTCCGGTTGGAGCTCTCGGAGCATTGCTGCCGCACAGATGAGATTGAGCACAAGGAAGAAATTGAGATGGGGGAAAATGACTCGAGTAAGGGCACATAACTCGTTTTCTTAGAAAGTAGTCGAGTAATTACCTGGGGTTACTTGCTTCCCCTGGTGTAATTGAGAGAACACAGTCTTTTAACAGTTGACATTGTCAATAACGCGATGAATTAATAAGCCATATTATTTTGTGCCCACATTACTGTCGTAGTGATTGCACTGTTCATCAGTCTGAATCACATCAGCGTGGACAAAGAAATGCATCACTTTGATGGGCTGTGGAAATCAAATATAAGTAAAGCATTTGCACAGAATTTAAGTTCAATTTATCAAAAAAGCGCCGTTACAGGTGAAGCCATACATGAGTCCTGAGAGTAGATGTAACTTCAGTTACTTTCCACCGTCCGACCGACTCCACTTAGTGTGGTACTGTTTGTCTGCGAAACAAAGGCAGGAAAGGTGAAGAGAAAGATGCTCCAACTCGGCTGCTAATCCTCCCTCACCTCAGCCCACCGCCTCATTGATCCGTGTGGTCAGCACCGTGCACTTCACACACAGGAGAGAGGGGAGAGAGTCTGTGTGTGTGTGTGTGTGTGTGTGTGTGTGTGTGTGTGTGTGTGTGTGTGTGTGTGTGTGTGTGTGTGTGTGTGTGTGTGTGTGTGTGTGTGTGTCTGTGTGTGTGTGTATGTGTGTGTGTAGGTTTGAAAGGTCCAGGCGGTCAGTAAGCCAGACGGACATGGAGGTTTCCTTCACCCCCACCTGCACACACACACACACACACACACACACACACACACACACACACACACACACACACACACACACACACACACACACACACACACACACACACACACACACACACACACACACACACTCCCCCAGTCCTGGTCCTGACCCCGAGACGGCCAATCAGCCACAGGCCAGCGGTCAAACTCCCCCCTCTGCATTATGCATGAGAGCAGCCAGACCTCAGAGGGACGGAGAGTCCAGCACTCTCATAATGCTTACACATTTCAATGTGGTCACGGTATGTGTGTGTGTGTGTGTGTGTGTGTGTGTGTCTGTGTGTGTGTCTGTGTGTGTCTGTGTGTCTGTGTGTGTGTGTGTGTGCGTGCGTGTGTGCGCGCGCGCGTGTGTGTGTGTGTGTGTGTGTGTGTGTGTGTGTGTGTGTGTGTGTGTGTGTGTGTGTGTAAGGAGCCTGAGGGGGGAGACATAGAACTTACCGAGGGGAAACGTTTGTTTTCTTTCTCCCTGGTCGTGGTGGGGGCACGTTCGCAAAACATCAATTTCATGTTTATACAATTAAGCTTCATTACAAACGGCTTCGATTGTTGACCCGCGCTCCGCCGGCACATTTTGTCCGCTGTCTCCAGGACGGTTAACAATCACAGATTAAAGCTATCGACGCTACCCTGTCCATGTCAGAACTTCACACCCTGCTACAGCGCAAGCCAGAGCCACCCCATAAACATTAGGGACCGTTTAAGGAGCTCTTCGCAAACAATTCCCCTTTGGCAACATAAAGTTCAATTAAGCAAACAGTCTTGCCGCTCGTTAACCCCGGTCCATGCCACGCAGCAGATCAATGAAGCCTGTGAAATGGCCGGAAAAAGAGTGAGGCGGCCCCGACCCACCTCAACGGGCCCCGCCGGGTTCGGACCAGGGTGAAGATGACGTTCCGGGGGAGAGTGCGTCCCACACCTTTCAAGTTCAACCGAGCCTTTATTCTTAATGTGAGCACGGGGTGCGGGGCGGGGGGGGGGGTCTCTCCGGACCCCGGCACTTCGCCAACTTAATTATTAAGAGGGTGAGACTAATGAACTGTAGGATTACGGAGGTGATAATCACTGTCTTGGTAGGTGCATTAAGTCTCGCTCTGTGTCATTACACACGGAGCCGGGGAGCCGAGGCAGGAGGAGCGGGGAGATGCGATGCTCGGCTGTCGGGAAAGCGGTTAAAGGTTACCGCTTAAAAAAAAAAACAAGAAAGCATCATGGTGGACAGTGTGTTTGATCAGTTTTAGGAATCACCTGAAGCATATTTTAAAGTGCAATGTGGGGTGTCAAATTGAGCTTCGGCCCGTTCACTGATTCCGTTGGAAAAGGCAGAAGCCTGATTGGTAAAACATGGAATTAATAAACACAAACTACGGCACAATCAAGTCACTTCAACAAAAACAATATGTGTTCAGACAAAGTTGGGACCCCAACTTTACATATGTGACCCACCGCAGATTTTAGCTGCTTTTGGTGCCGTTTCACTTTTTTGCTGGTGTCACTTGTGCGAATCAAGCAATTTTTTTTAAAGCTATGGCTTATTAGTGACGAGGGTGCGGCAAACGGTGTTTCTGAGATAACCCTCCTCAAATTTTCCGTCTTGTTTGCGGAAGTGACCTCAGCTTTTCTTCTTTGCGTGTTACGCCGCCTACACAACAATGACTCCAGGTTTGTGTGTGATAAGATTTAAAGGTTGAACTCTATCAAAACGGTTTCACATTGTGACTTCACATCACATGGAATATGAATGGATGATCTTCACCTGGACGGTAGCTTTAAAGGAAACCATCGATCGGCATTGTTCAGCGCTGTTCAGCGTCTCGGTAACTCAGCTGTGTTTCCCTATGTAATCCAACGGTTTAACATTTTTCCACTATTTATAAATCAAATCCGCGTTTCAAAATACGTGGAGACATAAAAGAAAAAAACGCATTTTCCTTCTAGAAAGGTTTTTTCAACTTATTTGGCGATTTTAGAAATGCGCGACAATGCGGGTTTTGCTGCAGTGGGTCACAAATTGTTTGAATTTTCCAAAACCTGAAAAGAGGGACAATATAAAAAAAATCCACTGCTGAACATATCCTTTCTGAAATGTCGGGGGCAAGGCATTGTGAATTCTGCTCAGCCTACAATGTATGAATACTGTTATGTTTCTGTGTTTTTTTTTAATATATCGATTTTTGGAGTCTGCTGTCGTGTCAATGTGTCATCCTTATTCCTGTGTGGGCCAGTATTTACATTCGGCCCGTGTCCCATCTACACGCAAAGAAGCCAGCGTGTGTGCACAGCGGTTCCATTTCTTATTTGTGTTTTATTCAGTGCTCTGTCAGATAGGGGGCCCCTCTTTGGGGGCCTGACATTTCGGCGGCGTGCGCCTTTCGGCCCCTGTGATTTCCGCGCACAACTTCCCACGATGCCTCACTCCGCCAACCCCACCGACCCTCCACGCCACCCCACCAGCCCGCCAGGGAGCCGCTCAGGTCTCATTTACCCATGAACCCTTGCTCGTGCTCCTCCGGTCGGACGCTGCCGAGCCCGGCGTGTTTTTTTTTGATGTCCAGAGGCGCAGTGTCCGATTTATCATCTTTTAAAGTGACGCCTCCCATTTATCACTGGGGTGTTAGTTGTGCAACAGCCGCTCAAACAAGCTTCATTAGCGAGATATTGGGGCTGTAAGTACGCTCCTAATTAAATTCAAACAGACTCCTCGCCCGAACAGAGACACAATTATATTATGTGCACACAACATGATGAAGTATTCCTCTCTCTTCTTTCGCTCCGTGTTAAAGGAGCATCTGAACATGCAAATATTTGCATGTCGTTGACCCCGCAGCGATTCAAAGCTCGCTGCGCGGGCACCCAAAGTCTGTTTGATAGTGTTAATTTGGCTTTTGAATAATAAAACAGCTGATCTTGGTGCAGCTTCTCTCTGCAATTAAAGCCCTGGAAAAGGTCTCGCAGCCTGGACCTGAGTACGCTCTAATGATGGGGGATGTCTTACAGGGGGGGAGGGGCGGGGGGTGGGGGGAATGGGGGGGTTAAAAAACACAACCTAGATACAAGCCTCCTGAGCAGGTCGAAATCTCGGTAAATGTTTCTCCAAGCCTAAATGGTAAGGACTGTTTTCCTGCATTACCTTTGGCAAGCTCACTTGTATGCAAGCGAAGCTCTCTGAGGTATATTTGACTGCGAAAAAAAAATCTATCAGGTTTAAAATCACTTTGGTTCTCCTTCCCCCGGACGCCCCGGCAGAAGTGGAGCTTTACACATTAGCTCCCGGCGAGGACTGACTGACACAGCCGGGCGAGATAAAGACATTTCCCACAAAGGTCAGCAAAGACAACAAACAAAGCAAAGCAAGAGGAGGGGAAAACTGAGCTCCAGGAACCTTTGAGTGTCATTTAACAAAACATTGAACTCGGCCCCAGAGCTGACGCGGGGTCTAATGATTTTCTTTTTTTCTTTTTTTTTCTCGTTACACAGAGGGCACTTCAGTGCCGGAGAGCGGCGATGGAGGGGGGGAGGCGTTTGCAAGCGGCAGGGAAACCAAAAAGTGCCGCTGGATCTGATCGGTCGCAGATGTCAGCTCCGGCCCTCGCTGACGTTCCCCTCCGTCTACTTTTCCACTCCATTTCCTTGCTTTACTGCCGCGGACGGCGTCAGCGGAGGCCAGCCCAGCCCAGCGTGGTGCCAGGGAGGACGCCTGGAGCTGGAAATGGGTTGTGAAAATGGAGCCTTCGGGGTCTGCCGGAGAGCAAAGCCTCAGCACCTGTAAAACATAGAGTTGGAAGAGGAGGAGGAGGAGGAGGAGGAGGAGGAGGAAGAGGGAGGAAGGCTTTCCTTTGTTTGACATGGAGCTGCTAGACAAATGAACCCTGAAACAGCACATGTTAATGCACGAGCGTGAACAGAAACGCACACGGATGAAACAGAGACGTCTGTGGCCGAGAAAAGAAATAATCACACACTGACCCATGTCGATAAGCGCATATATATATTTTTAAAAAAGGATACAAAATGCATCACACATCAACACACATAATAAAAAAAAAGACTCGAGCATGCATCTACACACATGTGCGCATGCACGCACAACTGGTACGACCAGTGCCAGCATCCAAACCAAACAGCGCCCCCTGGGCATACCCAGCCCACTGAAGACATCTGTGCATATCCAATGAGCAGATAAATCATCGCAGCAGAAGAATGTTGATAAATGAGCTGCTGGGTTTCGCAGGCCCCGGTGCTCTGCTCCTACACCCCAGTGGTCAGGAGAGTCTCTTTCTCTCTCTCTCCCACTCTCTCTCTCTCCCTCTCTCTCTCTCTCTCTCTCTCTCTCTCTCTCACTCTCTCTCTCTCTCTCCAACACACAAACCCACATGCGTTGACGTACATTATTAAACACACAACTCACACACACACACACACACACACACACACACACACACACACACACACGCTGGATTTACTGAAAAAAGTCGCCGCCGACTTTGTCGGGGGGTACAGCTCATCGGGGGGGGCGACGATTCAGAAAGGCAGAACATGAATGGAAGGACGTGAGCCAGAGGCAGCGTTTTTTTTTTGATTCAAGGGTATCGTTTCACGACGATCGCGCCCTTGGCAGAGCTTCCTTCCCTCCGAAAAAAGCATAGGGTCCGCGTGGCTAATCCCATCCTCGCTCACGTTGCTATTGACTTATACTTTAGGCTGTGGATTGGTCCCTGCAGCACCGTTGAAGTGTTGGGTCAAGCGCTGGCTGTCAAGGGCCCTGTTTCGACCATTGATCTGTGCCGTGGCTCGGTGTTGTCATCCAGATGACTGATGTTTCCACCGCCACGTGGCGGTAAAGACCTCCCGGCTGCTTGGGGCGCGCGCGCACTCGGCCACTTTGTCGTCTAAACTAGAGATTAAAGCCCACGTAAAACATTGGGGAGGTTTACAAGAGGCCGCTCAAGTCCAGGGGTGAAGTAACGCGGCGAGAAGGAGCGGGAGATTCCACACATCGAGACTCGTTTGTCGCGCTCCGCTTGTTTCGCTGCTTGGGTGTCGAGCGAGTGACAGTTTTATAGGAAGAAATTTAAATGAAGGGAATAGATTTACATGAAAAAAAGTTTGACTTTTCCATTGATCACCATCACCAATGACAGGTTTCAATCATTTAAAAATATTCAACTATTAAATACAAATATTGTAATATACTTTTAATTAATTAATCAATTAATCAATCAACCAATCAATCAATCAATCAACCAACCAATTAATTAATTAATTATTTAATAAAAATAAAAATTTATATATATATATATATATATATATATATATATATATATAAGTTAATACATGACATGATAAAATAAGATATGGTATGGTAAGATCAAATAAGAAAAGATACCACCCAGAAGATATTGTGATAATTAATAACATTTACCCGACTGCAACACAATAATACAGATTCAACATTTTGTTAATCAAAAACAATTTCTTATCTTAGAAATAAATCTCATAATATATTGTTGTTTTGACACACAATGAACCCTACTCACAACATTTTAAAGTGTTCCTCTGAGCATGAAAAAGAATGAACACGAGGATCTATGAGCTGCCAGACGCTAAACATTATCCACTTCAAGGAGCCCTCCTCAACGCCGCTCACTTTCAGACACACACAAATACACACGCACTGATGCTGAGCTCGTACCAGACTGTCAGACCCAGTGCAGGCGGATATTATTCGGCCTGTGTGATAAGCGGTGATGTTCGACAAGGCCCAGCTGAGCCCGGTTCCGCTGCACTGCTGAAGTCCGTGTGGTCCGGTCCGGCGGGGCCCCGTCTCCGTCTACCAGAGGCCCTGTATGGTAATCACATCATAATGTTATTTAGATCAATTGATCCGTGGTGTCCCTCCACGCTGCGCCACCCGGTCCTGCCAGTCTAAGGTCAGGAGCCGTGGGGGCGGGGGTTACATTTGCAAAACACGGTGGCACGCCGCGTCCCCTCGGACGCCGCGGCGACCTCTTCCACGCCGACACGTCCTGCACTCCTCGAGCCCCACGCTGGGCTCCATGGCGCACGGTGGCCTTTCCCCCAGCCCGCCTGTCAAACGGAGACAGACTGACAGCCGGCCCCACAATCCCCGGGCAGCCGTCACGCGCACGGACACGTGCGCGCGCACACACTCGGACCCACACACACACACACTCTCAGCACGCCGGCCTCTGCAGCGCCTCCCTCCCTGCACTCGCCGCTGTCAACCAGTCGGAAATCACTCTGACTTATTCTCCGAGCCCCAACTCGCCACGCTTCTGATTAAAAAGGCTGTTTAGCACATCTCAGCGCTTCCGTTTGTGACATTGACGTTTAGTCTCGGGGACCCCCGTAGGTTAAACGCAGCGTTCAAAGGGGATATTCTTGCAGAGTTTTTTTGACGTTTGTCCTTATTTTCCGCTTACACTGCTAAATGCTGCCGATCCATAAATATGATTTTTTTTTTGAAGCCCAACCTTCAGCCGGTGTTAGATACCGCGTGGCGCAGCTGCGGTGGAATCCAACCGGCGTCGAACCTGTCGGTTACAAAGCCCTCATCTATGTCACATGTGAACAACCTATCAGAAGGCTTGATCATGTGAGTGAGCTAATTTCAGTTATTACAATTATATTTCCTGCCAAGTGCATCCCTCCTCCAGAGAAAGAGCAATAAAGAATAGAATCACAGCAGGAAACGTATGCGACTCTTGACTTATTCACGTTTAATTGATAAAATAACAGCTCGAATTTGAAACTCAAAAGGACCAGTGGTTCTCAACGAGTGCTCTGTTCTGGAGGTTCCGGGGGGGCCAGAGGAAATGATTAATGGTTAATAACTAAGTTACTAAGTTAATAATAGTTTAATTAAAACATAACTTCTCAGATTCGGGCCCCTAGAGAGAACATTTTATTGAATGTGATCTGTGGCCACATTGAGGGTGCTTGATATAAAAAAGGTTGAAAATTACTGCTCTAGGCTACCGTGACATTACGTACAATTTGGGTTGACTGTGGATTATGTTTAAGTGCTTGTAGAGCAGCGCAGTTTGAGCCAGTTCACTGCCATCGCAAATGGGGGATCGCTTCTCGGAGGACATATCTCATATGAGGACAAGGTCGGGCGAACGTGGAAATCATATTTAACCATTGACAACGTCGCGGATCAGCGGAAAGGAAGGATAAACACAAGGTATTATGGAGCGTCACTTGGATACCCATTAAAAAAATAAAATAAAAAAATCACATTTGACAAAAAAAAAAAAACAACCCAAAAAAAAAAAAAATCTATTTCCGTTTGGCTGTTTTCTGCTTCGGTCCGCGATCCCTTTACAGCTGAACGGGACTCACTGACTCGTCACCTCATTCCAAGAGTCCCCGCGTCGAATTTGGAGAAGAATAACATGCGGACGTTAATATGTTTAATGTGTTTTCAATGGCAGGGAAAAGCCCGCTGGACATGTTGCTGGGATTTTATGGGTTGGTAAACATTCCCCCT
>NC_137199.1:12348120-12370620 GCF_960531495.2 Zeus faber | reverse complement strand
TATGTAGTACTGTATGCCTGTAATAATATCATTATAACATAATAATAACATAATACTACAGCACAGCTACTTCCTGTGTGTGTGTGTGTGTGTGTGTGTGTGTGTGTGTGTGTGTGTGTGTGTGTGTGTGTGTGTGTGTGTGTGCGTGTGTGTGTGTGTGTGTGTGTGTGTGTGTGTGTGTGAGCGCACACGCGTGTGTGTGTCCTTTTTAACCATGTGAGTGTGTGTGCGTGTGTGTGTATGTGTGTGTGTGTGTGTGTGCGCGTGCGCGTGTGTGTGTGTGTTTGCACGCGTGTATATATGCGTGTGTGCATGTGTGCGTGTGTGTGCACGCGTTTTAGGGGATGTGCAGCCGGGCAGGGGGTGAGTCGCTCTTATTAAAGTTGTAAAGATGTTGTGTGAACGCTAAACAACAAAAGGAGCCTCACCTTGCCTCCCTCACTGGGGGGGGGGGGGGGCAGGTAGCATGGGGGGGGGGGGGGGGGGTGAGACAGGCTGGTGGCGTGGTGCCCAGGTTCAGCCAGAGTTCACGCTGAGTGAGGTGATGAAGTGGACCTGCCACATGCTTACAGGACCCCCGGGCTGCCTCTCTCCCTGCCTGATTGTAAAGGCAGCCGAGCTTATAGTGCGTTTAAGCAAAGAGACCGCCACCGACCGGCCAGCGGCGTTTCCCTTCAACTAAGAAGCAGCGCACAGAATGGAAACACCAGTGTTGTTGTTTTGTTGCTGGGTTTTTTTTGGGGGGGGTTTTTTTGTTTCGTTTTTTTTTTCGTTTTTTAATGTTTGAAATCGCAGGAGGAACACATTGTAAGGGGATCACGTACCCTGAATCCCACTTTTACAGCAAAGTCGAACACCCTTTAATGCCTGAGAAGAAATTACTTTATTGTTCAAGTGCAGTCATACATACAAGGAAGTTGAGTTTGATTGTCAGTGAATAAAAAAAACAGTAAGTAAGATTTTATATTTACAATGAGTGCAACACTGCAAGTTGCATATCCAATGATGTAGCATGAGGGTAGTACTGTAGTGATGAATAGTAATTATAAATAACTATTGAATATTGAATATTTACAATGTCAAACAAATACCATAAATAAATATAAAAACATAAATACTTGATTCAAGCATTGGCTGCCAATGGTGTGGGTATGTTTGACTTTTACATTTCACTTCTAAAGATATAAATGAAATACTTGATTTTTTAATTTTATGATGGAAATTCTTAAAATAAAAATAACCAACGTTTTCTTTCGGAGTGACGAGCATTAATTGACCGATTGATTGCTCTGGTCTCTGTTTTTTCTGTCTGCAGTTCAAACATATACCTATTTATTTGTTTCGCTTCAAGAAAAACATCAACATTATCTCCTTTTCTCTGTGATTTACACACAATTCTAAGCCAATTCATTTGTCAAGTCAATTAATTTCAAAATCATTTTTTCAACAGTTTCTGGCCTGTTAATATTTTTTCCTTTTATTTTTGGCAGATTTCCTTTTTAATTCAATGTAATGATTTGTCCTCGGCGTAGCAGCAAATTGAGAATGGCAGCCGAGGTGAGCTGAAAAAGTGTGACTTGTCCATCTCTGCTGCAGCGGTTTGCGGTCAGGCATCATGGTGTGTGACAACGGATGGAAGCCATAACTTTAAGTGTATAAATACATCAACAGGTGATGGTGTTTTACTGTCGTTCTGATGCGGACATCGGCCCTGGTCATCTGATATTTCCCACTGGCTTGGCAGAGGACTGTGGATGTGGCGAGGGGAAATCCTCGCAGACCCAGATAGAAACACCAGATGGAAGGTTAAGTGAACTCAAGCTGCTCTCTGTCGTGTTCCCATTATCACTTGTATTGCCATTCTGAGTGATGAGGATGATGTGAATGTCGTTCTGAATGATGCGTTATTTAGTGATATACATTAAATACAAATGACTCTGGAAAAAAAAAAGACATGCGTTCTACTCCTCTTTCTCATGTATTTGTGTTCCCATGTATTTTTATTTGTATATTTTGTGCATTTAGGTATTTATGTATTCATGTCCAGCTATAGGAATCTGACACTTGGAAGCTTTGTTTTGTCCAATGCAGAATGTGTACTGTTCATGGTTGAGTATTGCAAAGGTGTCTTATAGTCCCAGGTGACAGGGGACCACAAGATGGCATGACACCTGAATTGAAAATGTATTCGTTCATTCGTTCATTCATTTGTTCATTCATTCATTCGTTCATGTATTCAAAAATGAAACCCGAAAATGTACAGGATAAAATCATGGGATAGGATATTTCTATTATCTTTTTTCCTTGGAGAACTCCCTGGTTAGATGAAGAACTGGATTATTAGTACATATTTTATCATGTTTCCTCTTGTTTTTTCCTTATATGTTATCTCTTTTGCAATACAGTTTATTCCCATTTAACCTTGACACCTGATCAAATAAATGCTATGTGTTTATGATGCATATAACTACGAGCTATTAGTGTGTAAACTCCTCATTAAATCAAATTACCATTAGTTAGTACGTTTGCATCCACTATACACTCCGGAAAATAACAGATGTTCTGTCTTCTAATGGGAATATATACTGTACCCTCTGTCAGCTGATGCCTGCCCTCCTATCTGACTTCCATACTGCATGTCTGTCTCTCCTTCTATAGTATTACATGTAGATAAAGACACATTTCTGTGTCTGCATTGTCTGTATATCTGTAAATACGTGTACCTGTCTGTCTACTGTATATGTCTGCCTATATTTACAGTATGTCCGTGTGTGTATCTGTATATATCTGCCTGTTTGACTGTTTGCGTATAAATCTGTCCGGCCCTATACGTCTGTCGTGGTGTTTTTACGACCGGCCAACGTAAATCTGGCCTCATGTAAAACTCGGCACCTGTGGCTCCCGGCAGGTCCTGATCCAAGGCCCCGTAAACATGTCAGTCGGCCGCGCGATGCGACCCGCGTTCTTTATCCTGCCCGTTGTACTGCCACATAAATAACAACACAGCGTCCCCCCCATCCATGGCGGGAGAAGGAAGGAAGGGGTCATTTTGTGTGTATGTGTGTGTGTGTGTGTGTGTGTGTGTGTGTGTGTGTGTGTGTGTGTGTGTGTGTGTGTGCGTGGGTACGTGGGTGCGCGCGCGTGTGTTTGTGTGTGTGTGTATATGTGCGTGCGTGTGAGTTTGTGCGTGTGTGTGTGTGTGTGTGTGTGTGTGTGGTGCGTGCGCGTGTGTGTGTGTGTGTGCGCGCGTGCGCGTGTGTGTATAAAATTGTGGAGACATTGTGGAGGGGCAGCGGTCATCATTTAGATGTGTGGGATTTGAACCCGCGGTCGAAATCACCGGCAGGGGAGTCACGGCGGATTGTGTTTGGGGGATGCTGAGTTTATCATTTTTATTTAGACAGTTATCTAGTCCGTGGGGTCTCTGTCTCTCTCTCCCTCTGTCTTTCTCTCTCTCGCTCTCTCTCGCTCTCTCTCGCTCTCCCTCTCTACCTCAGGGCAGTTGAGGGGTCTCTCTGCTGGACCAGGATGAAGAGTTACATTCAGGAAGAACACGTCAAATTGTGGAAAAAAAGTGACTGACAGAAAGCGCACAACTTCCTCCTCAGAACGCGAAATGGACTCAAGCGATAAAACGTCACGGTGCGGGCGTTAACAAAACAGTTCTGTTTCAGACGGGAGAATCATATTTACTTTCAAAATACGGAATTCAGCAGGAGAACACTGAACATACAGTATTTTAAGAACACTGGACATTCAGTGTTTAAGAAATGTCACTCTCACATGTATAATGCTGAGCAGGTGTACTTCCCCTTCTGCCTCAAGTTAATAAAATGAATTTCCAAAAGGCGGGAGTCATAAACTAGGCGGTTACTGCCGGTTTTAACAAAGTGAGAGACTGCGCACTCCACCCCCACCCTCACCCCCGCACTCCATGCGAAACGGAATAAAAATCCTTTTTAACCTTTGACCCCCAGCGTCGCTTAGGCACGATGTGAGAAAAAGTCAGAAACGGCGAAAAAGTGAATCGACGGCAAACTCACATAAATCAGACCGAGCAGCGGTTTTAAAAGTGTTTAATGATGTGCGCTAAGAGCCAGAATACGCGCAGGTGGCTCCTGCGCCGCACTAGTAAAGACTTCATTACTGGAAAAAAAAAAAAAAAAGCCCCAAATAAATCCCCCACAAATTAACATCTTTCGAGGGCGGTCCGATTCGATATGGGCGCCGGTGAAAGGCACTCTTTTAATCCACCTTGCTTTACGGCCTCGTCTCACCCCACTTTGTTTATTTCATTTCTGTCTCATTAAGAGGCAGGTTGATATTTTTCGAGCAAACGGAGCGTTAATCCCCTCCCCCGGAACGGGCTCTTAATTTTTTCTCTGATTGGTGGCGAGAGATGAACAGTTCACATGGAAAAACTTGACGACATCATCCCCTCCACAAGCCGCAGCTCCGGACGGCGTGAAGCCCATCCAGCCCCGGTTTTTAAAACATGCCAAGTGAGTATTTGGCGACTTATCTTATTGTACGATGGTGGCGTCATTTCATTTGGCTTCATCAGGAGTGCATGAATAGCGTGAGATAAGATACAACGCGATAACACTATTCATGTCAATCCCAGGGGAGATGTTCAGGAATCAGTATTTGCTCTTCGAAGCGATCAGATGTATTTGAGACCACCCTGTCCAATAAAAGTCTATTCTACAGATATTTTTCCGCAAATAAACGCTTATCTCCATCGCACATATCATCCTGGGAAGTCCGATATTCAGCAACTTTTTAATATAGAGGATAAAGAAATCATTCAGTCACCCGAGAATGCCGAGTCAAAAGTGCCACCATTTGTTGAAATCGCGACCGAGCGGAACAATCAATTTGTAGGATCAGTCTCGTCTCCGCGCGTCGCCGCTCCGGCCAACGAGACGTAAACCTGTCAAACGGAAACAAATAACTGGTGGCAAACTCATATTTTTTTTTATGGAACCCATAATTACGCCGGCCTTATGGCATATATTTGGGCGACTGCGCGCGGCAGTCTGTAAACGTGCATCTGTCTCCCGGCGGACGCCGAGCGCGTGCGCCTGGGCCCCGGCACCTTGTTTAGCGGGAAACAAATGGCAAATGAAAAGACATTAAGATCCACATGTTACGCACAGGTGTCAGTGTAATAACGCGCATCAGAAAGGAACGGGGAGGAGAGGAACGAGGGAGGGGGGAATAAAAATAGACGGAGAGAAGGGAGGAGGGAGGGAGGGAGGGAGGGAGGGAGGGAGGGAGGGGGAGGTAGCGGAGCATTCTGTTTACCGTTGATAATCTCGGGGCTGTCGCTGCACCTGTTGACGCCGCCTCCCGGCCCGCCCCCCTTGCAGCGAACCCGAAAAGCGCGGCGGTTCAGACGCAGCCCTCGTCTTGTTGGTGTAGAAGCTTGAAATGTCAAAATGCCTTTTTTTTTTTTTTTTTAGCTGCATAGGTGAGATGGAATCGTTGTTGAATCCAGGGGAGAATGTGTTGTATCTCACTGACACGCCTAAGCCGGCTGCACGCTGCCCATTTTACACCATTTATTTTTGTTTATTTATTGTGACATCGTACCGAAAGATCCGAATAAGATATGATACAAATGCTCTTGAACTCTTAGAAAATAAATTAGAGCATTAGACTGTTAAGGGTGCGATGGCTCCTCACTGGCACTACCCTCTTAGACCAGTGATTCCCAAACCTCTTTATATCAAGGTCTGCCAAGTATTGGGCCAATAATCAGCAAATAAATAAATCTAACAAGATTGTGCCTCAGGGAGCACAATCTGAGAATTGTCTGTTTATAATTTATTGTTTATTGTCACATATGATTTAGTGTCTTAAACTCTAGTTAGGGAGATAGCAGTGAATCTATGGTTGAAACAGTCATCTTGTACATTATTGTATCTCCGAGTGTGCGAAAATCTTGTAAATTAAATAATGGTGAAGTCTAATCAATTTGCCGTGGAAGGCCCCTGGGATCGCCCGTGAACCGCTGCGAAGGCAGCGATTCCTAACCTGGGGTGCCAGCCCCCCCCACAGGGGTCGCTAGAGACCACGAGACCTTGGACGATTTGAGGCATGTTTCCTAATAGACAAATATTGGTTAAAAGAAAATGCAAATGAGTGTTAGTTCTGATGTAAACTGTGACAAAATACCTGGCTATGTTATAATGCAGTGTATGCCGTAAAAACCTTGCATGAGGAGTGTTGCTTCTTTTATATAGGTCTCAAGATGAATTTCGGTTTTAGGTGAATCAGATTTTCAGACGAAAAAAGGTTGGAAACACCTACTCAGTGAACCCTCGATGTGGGTGCACGGGTCATTTTGAGCCTCCAGTGACAAATTTTTACCTCATTTACTTTTACCGTAATGCGACAATGCCGTACCTTATTCATGCAGGCTGGGCAATATAATTTATTTTCTATGTTTATGGCCTGTCAGATTGTGTGAAACTTTGCCAATACAGGCTTGGCTGATGACAACAACCTGCTAAATATCTTCCATCCTACGTCCTCAGATGCTAATGAGACGTGTTTTGCGGCAGTGGTCAGATTGCAAGATTTTGTTCCAAAATTTCGGACCCGTCTTTGGTCACAAAAGCGCTAAATTGGCGCACACTGAGCACGTTGCATCACGGGTTCCAAGACTAACGATTCTGGCTCGCGACAAAAAGAGCTCTTTCAGCTCTTTCAGAAGCATCACAATTCTGCCTGGGGCGGCATTATTGTGGCCAAAACACAAGGAAGTACAGGTGGAATGGCCACCGTCCGTTCCCACGCCAGGAATGGATATTCTTCATGTGGCACAGTTCTCCAACTTCAAGACCAATTTATGAATTAATTCAATTAGATAAAACAAGCATCGTTTGTGTAATTATCAGAGTATCTCTTAATTACAGCCTTAAATTAGTTCATGATTCCATGAAAGGTTTTTATCTTTTCTTTTCTATTTTTGGATAAATGCTGGTAATGCAATTATGAACGGGGACTTCTACGGTTAAACTAAAGATCCAAAATGACAGAGCCAGGTAAATAGTGAAAGTAAAATGCCTTAAAACTCTAACGGTGTAAATGGTTTGTTGAACTGCACAGCTTGCTCTGCTGGCCCCCGAACAAACCTCTACACAATCAGCCTGTTCCTGGGGCCCGCTGCACCTGAGGTCATAATCACACACTCACACACGCACACACTCACACACGCACACACACACACACACACACACACACACACACACACACACACACACACACACACACACACACACACACGCACACGCACACGCACACGCACACACACACACACACACACACACACACACACACACACACACACACACAGACCATCAAGTCATATACACATAAACAAACACTCACACGCATGTACAGCAATAATGCCATTCAGACAATACACACAAACACACCCAGACACACAATAACATTGACAAGCACAGTGTGAAATACGCACCATCATACACACACACGCACACGCACACTCAATCACACACACAGACGCGCACACACACATTAACATGCACATCATCAAAAACAAACACATAAACACACTCCTCCGCACGTAGCGGCACGCACCTAAACACACACACACTGCAGCGTTGGCCATCCAAACTGCGTCAGTTGTGGGTTTGAAGAACAGTGGGTTTCTTCTAGTGCTTCCTCTGGGACGTGACCCACCACGGCCGTCACCCACTCCCAATCACGCAGCTCTCTGCTCACTCTCAGAGCTGCCGTCAGTAAAACGCTCTGTTTGTATTCAGAGCGGCCCACTCAGCCGGGGCCGGGGACAGCTTTTAGGTTTTGTTTTGTTTTTTTTCTGAGGCCATGTGAAAAAAAAAACTCGGTTTGACCTTAAAGGCTCGTTGCTGGGTCTGATTGTTGGCAGGATGACAGAATACGTTTAAGGATTTCAATATGGACAATTGTGGGATAAATCTCTGTTTTTCTTTCCTCCCTTCTCTTTTCCTCGATGATTCTCATGTTCGAATTTTACGCATATCTTCAAACCGGAGTGGACTGGTTCGAGACACAACAAACTGGATTCAATCTTGTGTTACTCACGCCAAAGATCCAAGGGACCCATCGTGGATTTTTAGTTTGGGAGTTGGAGAGTTTTTAGTCAGCTATAACTTAAACTACATTAATGTAGTTGCGGCCATTATGCAATGCTGCTTCCTCCCCTCATCATTCCACATCGTGCCTCTTCCATTATGTGTGTATGGACACACAAGAGTCATTTCTCATACATTTAAACTCTGAGCCGTCAGTTTATTTGTAACTAAAGTTTCCATATGCAGGACCCACAAAGTAAAAAAATGATATCAAGGATAATATAATGAAATAAATAAAATGCAGGCAGTACCTTGACTTTGTTTCTGGGCTGGGGTTCGGGGTTTTTCAGCAAAGGGAACCTGGGTTTGGATTTAATGCGGTAGTCTCCCCCTCAATAATGGAACACAGCGAACACGGCAACATGCGAGCAACCAAATCTATTCCATGTTTAACAAATGCAGAGTGCTACCCCTGCAGCTGACAAATCTCGAGCCGGGGCAGCGCCTCGCCGAAAAGACAGAGCCTAAGCCGCCTCACAGGTGATCCCCTTGAAGGTGTAATGATTTCCACGGCCAAGGCCCTTAACGAAACACACAAACACTGCTGGAGATGTATCCTTGCACTCAAGGTCCCCGGGGGAGTCCCAGGATAGAAGCCCCCCCCTCGTCTTGACTATCTCCATCTTTGTTTTGCCGCGAGTGGCCTCGGGCGCAGGGGCTAACAGCAAAGTTGTGCAGCAGTCCACGGCATCATAGAGAACCGTCTCTCTGCCACATATGTAGAGCAGCAGATACGGCGCACACATGGTAAATATTGCAATGAGCGGCACATGTCTCGGGCCGGTTCGTTCCTCGCAAGAAGCCCTTTCCTATTAATCTCCAATCCCAGAGCAGACCCACTGACGGGGCAGACAAACAGACAGACGGAGGCAGCGGTGGATTAGCATGCAAACAGGGGCTCTCCGGCAGGGGCGGATTTGCTCCAGAAGGCCCTGAAGGAAGGGTAGCGCGCTGGAGTGGAACGAGGCAGCGCCGGATCTGACGGGGGACGGGCTGCAGCTCATGGACCGGCTCCAACACAAAGCCAGCCGGCGGCACGGAACACGCCTCCTCCGGACCGCTCGGCTCGCCGGCCTTGATCCGAGGACGCACTCGTCTCGCTTATTGAGTGATAACGGACGCCCGCGCTGAATTAAGTCAACTTCGGCACAAAGGCAATCAGAGGTTAGCGTCACATAATTTACTACGAGCAAAGGAGACTAAATTATGGAGTTTTTTTGGAGGGTGGGAGTCAGCATTTAGCAACAGGCTTTCCATATATAAATGAAATCAAATTTTGATGATAAATCAATGCCGGGAAACTATTGCCTGAAACACTTGTACAAAGGAACTTGGGGAAGAAGCAATAACATTTAAAAACATAAAAAGAAAAATATTTAAATCAAACCACCTGCTACAGGGCGTGACAAAATATAGAAACACATTACATAACGTCACATTCATGAAATTAATATTAGTTCATCAGTTACCAAAATAATTAACTCCATTATTATTTTGAAAACTGTATGAAATACTGATGAATAGCCTCAAACCTTGTGTGGAAATAGACGGTAATATGAGCCCATCCCCCTTAGGATATGGAGCAGCAGATGGATATAATATTAGGGTTTTACGGTCAGCGTCACTAAGGAGCCCATCCATCAGAGGCAGGGATGAGCTTCAAACACATCTGACATGTCACCGGACTGGAAAAATCTACAGCGGAGCAGGCCCCGGGATGCTTGAACTAGTGTGAATCCCTTTTTTTATTCAGTCCTGATACAAAACTCCTCGTCGGAATTGTTATTCCACGTGGAAAGCTCCATAAAAGAATATAATCGTTATATTGATGTTTTTTCGATTATTTACAGGAAGAGACAGCAAATGCATCCAATTTAAAATGCTGATGTTGGGGTTTTTTGACGCAATAATTATGTCATGGACAGACAGTTTTTTTTTTGTTGGGGGTTAAAGGGAACCTATCATGCTCCTTTTTACACAAGTTAATATAGGTCTCTGAGGTTCCCCTGTCTTGGAAGTTTGTTGTTGACAATACCACTCAGATTTTGCATTCTAGCCATTCTGACATACCTCTAGAACCCCCAGGGTCCAAAACGGGCTGTCTTCCGGGTTCTGTCAGCCAGTGGCGCTCGAGCATGGCTTCCGGGTTTCAACGTATGTACGCCGCAACTTTCACTGATTTCACCTTGTCAGTCCAACAAAATCTGTTTCTGAACCAATGTGAGGCGGAAATTAAGCGATCCAGTTGCTGAATCTTCACAATTTTCTTTATTTCATGTATACATCGGAAAATAAAGTTAAATGAAATAAAGTAAAATAAATAAAATAAAATAAATACATCTGAGATAAAAATCACACTGTTTTTATTGGTTTTGTTTGGAGAAACGCACAGCGGATGGGATGGAGGGGATGACCATATAAAGAAATCCGTGACCAGTCAGCTAGTGCAGAGAGTAGAAAAAAACCTTTGGAAACGCAGCGTTCAGAGCGGTTTGACGTATATGACTGAAAATATGGAAAAGCATAATAGGTCCCTTTAAACATATTATATTATTGTGTTCATTGTTAATCTACATGCATTTGAAGTGGAGTCTTTAAAGACAACTGTGTAGCTTTGAAAGTTTTTTCGTGTAAATAACAATCTTGGGGAAAATAAAAGATATTTAAACTAAATATGAGGAACTATATTTGTTTCCCTATATTTGTATAAACCCACCATAAGGATAGTTTACTTAAAATGACAAAAGTATGCATTAGATACAAAGGCATTATGGGTAAAGCGTCGGTGTTACAGCCTCAGCAAATGATCCAAAATGAATGTTTGTGATCTGGAACGATAGAAGGGAAACTCCTAATTCCATGCGGCGTGAGAAGGGGGGAAAGTCTCCCTGCTGTTGTGACAACTAGTTCTTTAAATACTGCGGTCACCCGCTGGCATATGCTTTCTTAGCAAATCAAGCGGATCGGTGCCTGCCTGTGCGTGACCTTCTCCGGGCGGCACTTCCTGTTGGAGAGGCCCCCTACAGCCAATGGGAGTCCAGGACCGGTCTGTGGAAGGGGGTTCCTCCCAGGGGCCCCTAAAAATCTATGATCCTCCACAGCCCATTGGCAGTGGCGTTTCCGCAGAGCGGGGCAGAACTTTAGACGGACCCCCGGTTGATGGGAAAGGGGGCTCTGCCCGTCGAGGACATGACCTTCAGAAGGTCAACACCCCAGGGTCCATGCAGCCCCTGACATGGAACCATGACGTCATCAGACCAGCGTCTTGTGCTGGTAACATGAGTTCTTTTCACTTAAATTTTGCTTCCCTCTGGGTTTTGACAAGTGCTGTAGTATCAGGGAAATGGAATATATTATTATAGCAATAGATTACATTACATTTGTTAACAAAGTGCCCTGAGTACAATATGTGCAAATCCTTTAAACATGGGATACGCCAGTGGGAGTCCATACTTGACCTTGGCAGCAATAGTGCCTTGCATCTATTGAGCTACAAGGGGAATGAGAGAGAGATCATAATCTTGGCAGAGTTAGTTAGTCATTCCTGTTGCATATTTCATTCATGCATTATTTTAAACATTTACATTTCTGCATACATTTAAAATAATAATAATGTTTGGACTTTATTCTAACAAATGCCAGCTTGTTTTTGCAGCCTCGTACCCAGCTAAGGTACAGTACTGTCATATGAGGCAGCGTAGGATTCAGATAGCCCCCCATCCCGCGCCAGGAAACCCTCCACTTCCTGAATTATACACTTACCACTTCCTTTTTTGACACATATTTCACGCCGCGGGTGGCTGAACAAAACAAATCATGAACACTTAAGGAGCAAAAACAACATCCTGGTGCAGGAGGTAATGGGGTCCGGGAGGTGGTCGGGTTAGGTGCCCAGGGAGAGCCTGTCAAAACTCTATTAATAAGACAAGGTATGCGAGCAGTGTCGGTGAAGGGGCAGCCTTGGACTGCGAGACCCCAAACCAGCGTGATGACCATCCATCAGCTCGGGCTCCATCAGATAGTGTGATACTAGTGGTACACAACAGGTCAAGGCACTGTAATCATGTAGTGAAAATGTTGCAGCAACTCAAAGAGATAAGACTAGTTGTTTATATGCAATGTCATGTGTTTGACAGTGTGTGTGTGTGTGTGTGTGTGTGTGTGTGTGTGTGTGTGTGTGTGTGTGCGCGCGCGTTTGCCTGTTTGCCTATCCAGCTGCCCAGTATAAAAGGCTTGGCAGCGCCTGACACCCAACCCCCAGCTGACATAGCCTTTCTTGCCAGCCATTAGTATCTATTGTGAAAATTCCCAGATGCTCGCTCCATCCCCCCCCAACCGCTCTCTTACCTAAAGGTGCAAACCAAACAGGAGTGTGTAGGTGTGGCGTACCCCTGATGAGCCCACACTGACTCACATACTCACCTAATCATATCAAATGGCACATATCTACATCTGTATAGGACTATTGTGCTCCGTGTGTGTGTGTGTGTGTGTGTGTGTGTGTGTGTGTGTGTGTGTGTGTAAGAGAGAGAGAGAGAGAGAGAGAGAGAGAGAGAGAGAGAGAGAGAGAGAGAAAGGGAGCTCACCAAGCAGCATTAGAAGGGGCTAATCCCCTATAAATGTTGACATCCATATTGGTTACACAGGGAGTTAAGACTAACATATTATTAGCTTCATAACGTCCAACCATCATATCATGGCCGCCTGTCAATCATCGACACAATTAAATTATTTAATGAATAAATTTGCATTGTTAATGGGAGGGTTGCTGGGAACATCTGGCCCAAGCGTTTTAATGGCATACCTTGCATCAGATGCCCATATGGAACCAAGTGGAAGGGCTGTTTTGATGCTAACTAAATGAAAAGTATCACTCAAATTAATTTGGCTCGTTTGACAGCGAGGAAATCACTTAGTAAGAGTGATTCTGGCATATTACAAGCTCTGCGCTTAATTGCTATAGGAGGAGCCATTTGTATGAGTTTATGGCTTACCTTACATGTTGTTCCCATACCATCCGCCCTCCTCCAACAACCACGATCGCACCAAATAAAAATACCCAGCGCATCAAAAAAAAAAAAAAAAAAAAAAAAGTTGCGGGTAACAGTTTTTTCCACGCTGCATTTCAATATCTCACAGGCAGGAGGAATTTGTCAACGGCGGCAAATGAAATGCAAATTGTCCCCACTCGCCGTAGCACATCTGGCTGAGCCCTTTCTTAAAAAACTTGATGTGTATTTCCACAATTAAAATGAACAATTGTCTCTCGGTTGCTCGTTGCGGCCGGCGCCCGTCTCCTATCGCCAAGATATACATTTCAAAATGCCTGGCTGAAGGAGGGGAATGAAGAGATAATTACACCGCAGGAGAAGGAGAGGAGACATCAGTGTCGTTATACGAGACTGCAGACGTCGAAGCATGCCAGAAATCACAACTGGTATTCGGCAAAAAAAATAATTTCCGGAAATGAACCTTGCATAAATATTCATCGTGACATAAAATGGATGCAGGTTTTCAATCACTGCTCTCGGGCTCTTTTGACTGTGTCTGGCATGTGTCGTAATTGACTGCATTTACTGAAGACACCAAACGGTTTCAGGAAAGTTGCACGAGACGTCGCGCAAAATATGTGCTCTTCGTTCTACCGGTGCCTCTCAGCGAGACGCGCTCGCGGAGAGGTGTTGGATGGACCGTGCCGTTTCTTGACTAGGCGCTTTAAAGCGTCTGGAAGAGGCGGCGGATTCCTGCACGCAGCCAATGGCTCCCGGCTTCTCTCCCCTGGGGGTCCGAAAACTTGGACGCTAGTCACCCAGAGGGATGCCAGCGCTGAAGTCCTGCCTCACAGTACAAACAGCCCAGCGCCTCTGAAAGTGAAGTAGCCCGCTGTAAAGAAGTGATTATGACAGAGTGGTGGAGAGGGAGAGCAGGGGAGGAGGACGGGGAGGGGGGTTATTTCTTGCTATGTCTCACTGATTAGACAGGCAGACAAATAGACTTAGGAGGGGGGGCCTTGGCGAATTGAACCATATTTATTTCCAAGCAGAGGAATTGAAGTTAGAATAAAGGATTACATGCTGGTAACTTTATTATTTTGTGTGTGTGTGTGTGTGTGCGTGCGTGCGTGCGTGCGTGCGTGCGTGCGTGCGTGCGTGCGTGCGTGCGTGCGTGCGTGCGTGCGTGCGTGCGTGTGTGTGTGTGTGTGTGTGTGTGCGCGCGCGCGTGCGTGTGCGCGTGCGTGTTTCTGTTTATGGTTGACAGTGTTTTTCTGCAGCTGTGTTTGTGTACTTAGATGTGTGTGTGTGTGTGTGTGTGTGTGTGTGTGTGTGTGTGTGTCCGTGCATGTGTGTGCGTGCGTGCGTGCCTGTGTGTTTGAGTGTGATATTTTGTGTCATACTACAGTGTGTTTGTGTTTCTGAGTGTCTCTTTGTGTTGCAAGTGTTGTCTTGTGCAAGTATATGTGTGTATACTGCATATGAGTGCCGCAAGTGTGCATGTGCTAGAGTGTGCGTTTGTTTGTGGCGAGATGTTTTCTAATGTGTATGTATATGAGTGTATTTGTATATATGCATATATATCGGTATAAATATTTACGTGTGTATGTACAGTGGTGTCTCATGTGTGCATGTGCTAGTGTGTGTGTGTGTGTGTGTGTGTGTGTGTGTGTGTGTGCCTAGAGAAAGGTCGTGCAGCTCGTCGTGTGTGACTTTTTGCTTTACATTTGAATTAGTGGGATGAGGAGTAGGGCTCCCCTCCAACACAGACAAAGTCCTATCTGCCGAGCGCAGGGTGCGGCCTGGAATGGCCCCTCTTTTTTTTTCGTTTTTTTTTTTGTTTCTCCCTGTCAGCTGGTGGGAATAGAGGGACCGAGCGTCTGGCTAATATCCACACCAGCCCACGCCAGCTCCTCAGCGGCGGCTCGCACACTGCTCCGCATTGTTTGCCGGGACCGGGGCCCAACCCAAGGAGCGCGGTGCGACGTGGGTGTCGAGGAAATGCTGGGCACGCCCCGGATCCGGCTCCCATCGGTCCGGTCCCACCGAGGGATGCGCTACCCACAAACTAGCCAACAACCTTCTGTACTTTCTCCACAAGGTCTGCTTTTTTTGTGGATGGGCTGTAATGGATGACTGGTGTGTTGAATTTGAATCAGGTTGGTTGGAAGGTTCACATTCAGCTGCAAAATACCAACCTCGCGGAGTGCCTGGAGACATGGACAGTTTATATTTATAATATATTATATTTCTTTATTATTCATTTGGTTTGAACCTCTGTACCGAGTAGTTTTGGGTATATAGTATTTTGGGTATCTTGTAATCAGATTGAACAAGAACAAATATACATTTCATTCATTCACAAATTACAGAATAAATGTTCATGCAGTACAATTGCGCACGGCACATTGGGTAAAAAACACAAATATCATAAAAGAATGTCAACAATTAAAGCTTTAAAATCATCCAGACGAATGAGTGACTAATATCAAGATTCTTTGCCTTCCCCTTCCAGCAGAAAGGTAGAATGCATTGAAAAGCATCCCCAATTGTCATACCGTATATGTAGTATATATATAGTATATATAGTGTATATAGTGTACATAGTATATATAGTATATATAGTGTATATAGTGTATATATATAGTATATATAGTGTATATAGTGCATATAGTGTATATAGTATTTATAGTCTATAAAGTGTATATAGTATATATTGTATATATAGTGTATATAGTGTATATAGTGTATATAGTGTATATAGTATAGATAGTATATATAGTTTATATGGTATATCTAGTCTATATATTGTATATAGTATATGTAGTTTATATAGTATATATAGTGTATATAGTTTATATAGTGTACATAGTGTATATAGTATATATAGTATATATAGTGTATATAGTGTATATAGTATATATTGTATATATAGTCTATATAGTTTATTTAGTGTACATAGTGTATATAGTGTATATAGTGTATATAGTATATATAGTATATATAGTTTATATAGTATATATAGTGTATATAGTGTATATAGTATATATAGTATACCTAGTCTATATAGTGTATATAGTATATGTAGTGTACATAGTGTATATAGTGTATATAGTATATATAGCATATATAGTGTATATAGTGTATATAGTATATATTGTATATATAGTGTATATAGTTTATATAGTGTACATAGTGTATACAGTGTATATAGTGTATATAGTATATATAGTGTATATAGTATTCAGAGGGTTCCTGGTTCGATCCCCCATTCCTCCTGACAGCACGTCGAAGTGTCCTTGGGCAAGACACTGAACACTGAACCCATCTCAATCAGCTGGTGTGCACCTTGCACGGTTGACGCTGCCATCCACGTGTGAATGGGTGAATGTGAGGCGTGTATTGTAAAGCGCTTTGAGCGGTCGCAAGAGTGGAAAAGCGTTATATAAGATGCAGTCCATTTACCATTTATTTATGTGTGTATAGTGTATATAGTATAAAAAGGGTGATGAGGTGAAATGCTTGACGTCATTAACGTGGGTACACACTGTGTGAGAACCTGTTTAAAGGCTGAAGGACCTCAGCAGAGGACATAGTAATGACAGCGTGAGCTAAAGTTGACTGTGATTGACACTGGACTCTGGAAGAACTCAGGTCCCTGCGGCGAAATATTGTTTCAATTTAATCACAATCGATCGGATATCACCTGTGGAGCGGTTGCTCGGTGATTAATGTGGATAATATACAGTGTTGGTATTAAAGGCTACTCTGTTGAGAATTCCTTTTGTCATACAAAAGATTACAGCATTTCATCTATTATTCTCTGCTGTCTCCACTTTTAATTAACCGCCCAATCCCTCACCCTCTCCCGTCCAAGTGATGAAATACACTGATGATGGAAATGAAATTTCTTTTGACAGCACGTTTTTAAGCCCTTAAATGCACAGCATTCTCATGGGGTGGGTTAACACCGGTGCAAAAGGGGACAGCAGAGCCGTGGCGTTCTGAGGGAACCAAATGATCCCTTGGTTTCACCTGAGATGTGGGCCCGTCAGGGACGCCGGAGGAGAGGGAGGAGAGGGCACTCCAGAAGGCAGAGCGACAGCATCGCGGTGTCATGGCGACAAGACACCGACAAATATGGCGAATCGCCACAGAATTGGTGTTGGTATCGGGAAGAATCAAAAGTGTCGGTTGAGATAAAAAAAAAAAAATGATGTAGGTCAGCGATCTTGACGTCGACCGCTCCCTCAACAAAGACTTTTGCTTTTGTTCATTAGGTGTGGTTAGTCACAGAACTTGCGGTTGGTGCACTCGTCCGTGAGTTCATGTGGGCGGACATTGAAATTGGGTGACGTACCTTCGTACTGACCGGAAGGAAGACTTTTAAAGACGGCACGCCAACTTTCCTGAAGACACTTTGGGCCGAAAAAAACGACCATTTCCCCCTAAGAGATTTGTAAAAGTACCGCCTCTGAATGGAGAGGGCGGCGGATCCCGTTGACCTTGCACCAAACTCCAACCGGGTGAACTCGGTGCAGGTGTTTCTCTTTACATACCAAACTCAAAACCTGTTTGAGGCACTTTTTTGAGGCCGATTTTTGTTTGTATAATTAGAGCTTCCGTCGAGTGGACGAACGCAAAACACGAGAGGCGCCAAACGTCTGGCTGTCGGTCTCAAATGGATTTGTTCGATTAACATATATATTGTTCTCACCTTGTGGAATGGTAGCTTTGGTTACAGTAGCTATAGAGGCGAGCTCGAGCCATTTGCTTTGTAAAACACGGTGGCACGTTTTTTTTCCACCGCCGCGTGCGAGTCAATTTGGCCCTGGCTGTTTTGGTGCCGCTCTCCCATCAGTCAAAACCTGTGAACACATCATTGTGAGAACGTTAAACTAAATCTCATTTGAAACCTGGATCCTTGGAAGGGCTCCATATCACAGTGCCAATTACCCACAACCCCATTTTGCCTCCAGCAGTGAGACCACCCCCCCACACCTCTCTCTCTCTCTCTCTCTCTCTCTCTCTCTCTCTCTCTCTTTCTCTCTCTCTCTCAATCTGTCTCGCCCCTCTCTCTCTCTTTTTTCTTCTTTTCTCCTCTCTCTCTCTCTCTCTCTCTCTCTCGCACTCGTTCTCTTTGTCTTCTTCTCTCCCTCTCTCTCTCTTTCTCGCTCTCTTTCTTTGTCATCTTCCCTCCCTCTCTCTCTCTCTCTCTCTCTCTCTTGCTCTCTCTTTTTTTATTCCCTCTCTCTCCCTCTCTCTCTCTCTCTCTCTCTCTTTCGCTCTCTCTCTTTGTCTTCTTCCCTCCCTCTATCTCTCTCTCTCTCTCGCTCTCTCTCTTTGTCTCCTCTCCTCCATCTCTCTCCCCCTCTCTCTCTCTTTCTCCCCCCTCTCTACCCCCTCTACCCCCCCTCTCTCTTTCTCTCTCTCTCTCTCCCCCCCTCTCCCTATCTCTCTCTCCCTCTCTCCCCACTCTCTCTCTCTCTCTTTCTCTCTCTCTCTATTTCTCTCTCTCCCTCTCTCTCTTTGTCTTGTCCCCCCCCCTCTCTTTGTCTTCCCCTCTCTGCGAGGTTGAAACAAGTTGGCTGCTCCTCTCACCCGCAGAGTGAGTTTCGGCGCTGCTGGCTCGCCCGTTAATCTGTTTGCACATTTGCGGCGCTAACAATGTGTTGACATCGCGCTGACATCACCCAGATGTCGGACGCATCTGCCTTCCTCCGGCCCATGAATATGAAATCAGAAGCAGCCGCGGCGGCTCCGACTCTTCCTTCTGCTCGCCCCCCCCCCCCGTCTCTCCCTCGACCTCGCTCTCGTTTCCTCCGTCCCTCCGTTCCTCCGTCCCTCCGTTCCTCCGTCCCTGCGCCCGTCTCCGCCGCCGCGGCCTCGCAGTGTCCCGTCCGTCCGTCCGTCTCTCTACCGCCTTCACACCGCTCTTCCTTCCCTCTCTTTTCACGTCGCTACCGCTCTCTCTGGGGTCGTCCGACTCGTTTTCACCATCCCCGGAGGCGGCGGGGCGGGGCGGGGCGGGGTTGGTACAGATTGTGGGAGACAGAGAGAGAGATGGCTTTAGATTTGGCGCGGATCAGCCAGTAGATTCTCCCCTCGCCCTGTCGCCCTCCTCCAAGTCTCCATTTCTCAGGAGTGTCCGGAACGCCCGCCGGCGAATTACAGCCCGTGTCGCAAACCCGGGAGTCCGACCGCGGGAACCCGACACGCGAGCGGTTTCTCCCGGCAGAGCGGCTGAAACGTGCGCCGACTGTCTCCTCATTTCGAATGTCGACCCAAGACGCGACTGTTCCCTTGGCGCCTATCCGTCGATACATCTGTGGACCTCACTTTTATTTAGCAGATATTTTCCCTTATATTCAAGTTGAATGTTTTTTTTTGTTTTTTTTTTTATTCATTTTTATTTCTTTCATTTACAGTTTTTTGTTTTGTTTTTTGTTTTTTTTACCGTAGGCGAAGCGGGCGTTTGCCTCTCTGTCCACGCGCTCTCGGTTTCATCCCGCGCCGAACGGCTCCAGCGCTCACAGCAGAATATAGGCGGCGAAGATTAGGTCGTAGCCACGGCGCGGGACGTGCTCGATGCCTTCCATGTGGTTCTCTGGGTTGTTAGGATTCATGCGCTCACCTTCCATTGATCTCCATTTAATGAAACTCTTGACTCATAGCAAGTTCCCTATTGAAGGGCATTTCCAGCGCACTCCACTAATTGCAATTATATAAGAGAGAGTTAAGTGGGATCCGGGGGGCTCAGAGACTGGATGTGGGAATGGGACTTTGTGAAGTTGGAGGTAATCCTTGTTTAATGTTTGCCTTTTTTAATGACAGCACCAAGTCACCGCTAATGAATCTATGAGATTTATATCTGGATTTGGACGCCATGTTACCAGGGGTTGGGGTCAGTCCTAACAATTCCCATCCAGGCGCCCGGCAGGAATTAAAATTCAGAGCAGAGACACAGAAATCCTCAGCAGAGTCATGTCCCATTCACTAATTGAATGTAAGTTCATCTCCGACGCTGACTGGAATTCAGATGAAATTGGCTGCTAACCAAGGGTGAAATTAGGATTTGCACCGTCTTAACCGTCTTCTTTTGATGACAGGCAGCTGAGTGTGAGGGAATATCAGTTTTTTCACCTGGGGAAGGTCATCAGTCCTGCAGGCCACCACATCCACCGTCAAGCCGGTTCACCTGCTGTTAGCCGGAATTTGAATCAAAATGGGCATTTTCACACTAAACGCGAGAGACTGTTTGAACGTTTCTTTTAAAATTGTTTTTGTCTCATTTCTTTTCAACCTTTTTCTCCCTCTTCACACGTTATGAATTTCCCGTCTCCTTCGTGCTTATTTCCATATCAACCTTGCACTTCTATCGCTTTCATCCAAAAGCTTCACACACATTTATCAGTAGTAAAGTAAGTAGAAGTAAGTCCAACTGACTCAGCAAGGCCATTGTGCGCTCGCGCGCGCTTATTTTTATTGATGGATCTTTTCTTTCATTTATTTTAGTGCTGGGGAGCCACGTGGCTCAATTGAATTAATCCAAGCTAAGCCACGCCAAAAGCGGTCCAGCCGTGGCGGTGAGAGCTTCCCGGTGAAGCAGCGATCTCTCTGGGTTTTGCTGTTTAGCAGGTGGTCCAGCGCTAGTGATGTCTCTCTCCCAGGGCTGTGAAAAGTCACACCACTGACACAAGCATCAAGTAAAGCAGGCCACAGTGAGAAGAGATAATTATTTTTCTCAGGCATTTTTTTATTATTTTTTTTTGGTACCCCAGCTTGAATCACATTGGATTGCGGTTATTTCTGTTAAGAGACCGGGCTCAGACGCTGATGGTGAGGCTACACTTCACGGGGAGTGTATCAGGATTTGACAGCTGAGGAAAACCTACCAAGGAAGCATAGGAAATGTGTAAAATATGGAAATTGGAAATGTATGTGTCAGGGTAATGTGATTAATTCTTTACAAATGAATATTCTCACCACTGTGCATATAAGCAGCACGGGCTTTTGCTATATTGAGAAAGCCACAAATGCTTACATAAAATGTGAAAAAAAAATATTTCTGCATGTAAAGTTTAATTAAAGGCCCTAAAATATAAGAAATGTATGAAAAGTATGAAGCTTTGCAATTTGGGAAACAGTTTAGTCCATCTCAACTCCAAGTATTGTTTTGAGGCTTGACAAGTATAAAATATTGACATTACAGTTAAATGCCTCCATTTCTTAGATGAAAAAGACAATCAATAAACAATAAATTATAATGAAAATATAAACCGCCGTGGCCATGGCCTTATACGGCCATATACTCTATCTATACTCTATGGCCATGGTCATATACTCTATCTCCATGAGTATGTTTCACAATATCTTTACGGTGTCTATTTCAATAGTGTATTACGAAGGCTGCACGTTAAGATGTGTTCTGTATTATATCACTGTTCTGTTGTAATCACAGTGATCTTGTTACTTTATCGACAGAAAATCACTGGATATCAGATCTATCAGCGGCCTTTCAAGCCACTATAACAGGTGCACTGACAGGGATGAATTAAGTTCAGAGTACAGAGTGCCTGTTGACATCACTCCCTTGGAACAATAAATGCATTCCATAATTCCAGCAAGCTTCACAGCATTTCTAGTATTCACACATTTCTAGTATTCGAAAACCTGGAGTTTGACACAAAGTGTGAGAAGGTTAGAATTCCGGAGTTTATTTCCAGACCGGGGGGGATCATTTTGGTTTTCCTTCCCAGAAAAGGGTTTCGCTTTAACCTCCGGTCTGGAGTCGATGTCGGCGGCCGTGTCCAGCAAAATCCGAGGGATCCCCCTCCAAAAGACCGGAACGCGCTGCCTGGTCCTCCGCCTGTGGGAGAGACATTGACACATGGATGTGCTCGATAGAAATATTCGTCACGCCACCCCGATTAGCCCTAATGTGTCGGGGTTAATTGGCGTAATCGAGAGGGGTTAATTAGTCAGCCTGTGTCTGCAGGAGGCCCGGGGTGTTATCAAAGCAGCCCTGCCAGGGTGGCTGGGTGACACCAGCCTTCACCCCTTTTGCAATTAGGTCACAGCAGAGCAGGCAATAACATAGGGTTAAATATTCACTGTGACAAGCAAAAGGTAGCGACAGCAGGCGGTGGTCTGGGGCCGGGTGAACGCGGGGAGGAGCTGCCGTGGGAAGACGGGGCTTTAAGGTGGGGGGAGGGGCTTGGAGGAGAAGGGGCGGAGCTATAACGAGAGGAGAAACTACCTTACGAATTGGAAAGGGGAGGAGCCTCAATGGTAGGGGGAGGGGGGTTTAAAGGGGGTCATTTTTTTAATTTTAAGACGGTGGTTTTTAGTGGTCCCAGTGT
>NC_137199.1:12315620-12343120 GCF_960531495.2 Zeus faber | reverse complement strand
TCGCGTGTGCGTGTGTGCGCGCGTGTGTGTGTGTGTGTGTGTGTGTGTGTGTGTGTGTGTGTGTGTGTGTGTGTGTGTGTGTGTGTGTGTGTTTGTGAAATGTATGTAAATGTATGTATGTATAAATGTAAATGTACAAATACCCTGACACAAAATTGCTCTTGTAAATGTGAAAGTACCTTTGACATTTCTAGATGCTCTTAAATGAACTTCAAGGATTAAAAGTAAAAGTACTATCCAATGACCAGTTTGTAATACTGCATTAATTGCTGCTGTACATTTTTTTTTTTTTTGCAGATGAAGCTCATTCAGATCTTGTATCTTGTCATCATCGTAATTTACAAATATATAAAGGTATAAATATAAATCCTGACTTAAAAAAATAATTTAAATAGAGGTATTTATTTTTAAATGTTCTGGAGTAGAAGTCTATCGTCTGTGTGTGTGTGTGTGTGTGTGTGTGTGTGTGTATTACTGTAGAGCTGTTCAATTTGTTATTAGCCAGGTCCAGAGATAATATCTGCACCAGCAAATGTTAAAAAAATGCATGTCTGTGCTTGTGTGTGAGTGCGTGCGTCTATGTGTGTGTGTGTGTATGTGTGTGTGTGTGTGTGTGTGGGTGTGTGCGTGTGTGTGTGTGTGTGTGTGTGTGTGTGTGTGTGTGTGTGTGTGTGCCATATTAAAGGCCCACCGAGTGTCATGGCTGAGATCAGATGTACAATGTAACCGCTGGCGACCCGGGTGCGAGAGAGGAGCATAAATGAGTTATGGCTTCTCTCTGGACGGCTCGGCCTTCCCGGGGTCGCACACATGACAAAAGCATCATCCCCCAGCCGGGGCTTTTTTTTCTCCGCACACCGAGGCCCCGGGGATTTGAACACTCCAGCTCCTATCCAAGTATGAGTATCAGTTTTGGCAGAGATGTGCGGAAAGTAAAAAAAAAAAAAAAAAAGAAAAAAAGAAAGAAAAAAGTCAAACCTGAGAGAGAGGGAGAAACGGACGAGTCAGGAAGTTGGTGTTGTTTGTTGGTCGAGTGACGGGGAACAGAGCAGGACGTCAGCACTGCAGGGACTCCACAGATACACTTCACCTTCTACACGCTGCTCTGTATTGCTACGTGAGGCTCTGGTCATTCGTACTCAGACCTTTTATTTCAGAAAAAAGTACATACCTCGGCACAAAATTACCCCAGTGAAAGTGAAAGTACAACAGTGACATTTCTTCTTAAGTAAAAGTGAATCACGTATTGGTTCTTAAATGCAGATAAGGAATTAAAATAAAATGACTTGTCATTTCCGGTGCCCTGATATAACAGAGCCTATACTACTTCATAAAGTAGCTTGTTATTTTGCAGATCCTGATATTATTTATTTCTGTACAATGTTTTTATACTAAAATATAAAACACACAAATATGCTGTAATATAAACTAAAATATGTTTTTATTTTTTCCCAAAATACTGCCTACATCCCAACAACCACAGAGTTGGAGGTGATCTACATACAGAACAAATAATACAAAATTGTACTGCATACAGTCATCATTGAGTACTGTATTGATTTACAGTACTCCCTGCCTGTACAGCCTCCCTCATTGTGAGACCATGGTGGACCACACGGTCAACATCCAAAGTGGCTCCGGGTTTCATCAGAGATTATGGCTCCCCTCGGTCTTGCTCTCCCTCCTCCCCGTCCTCCTCCTCTTACTCTCACGCCTCTTACTTTGCCTCCCTCTCCAATGTTGGCATCCATTGCTCCAAAACAGAGGAGCTCGCCTGTGGCCCCTTTGTTACAGTCAACCTCTGATTGCTAGGTGAGCAACTGTGCAACATGTTATAGTCATGGATAGTCAACCCGGTGTCACGCGTGTTCGTGCCGATAGTCACGACAATTCTTCAACTGAATCGTGTCCCTGAGCATGATTGTCCGACTTTTTTTACGTGTTACACAAGACAAAATTTAAACCAATGCATTTTGCACCCTCGAGTACTAATTCTCCTAAAATGCAAGCGCTTTTCCTGCTTTACACTCTGATTGCGGTAATAAACCACACTTTTTTTTTTCACACTGCAAACAATTCTCCACATTTGGCACAATCTTCACGAATAAAATCTCTTGTGTTCACATGGAACAAACTGCCATTAAAAGGGTTAAACTTAAATGTCCTGCTGTCCGCACCGACTCTGCACGTTGCACAATTGTTCAATTAGCAATCAGAGGTTTGCTGTCACGAAAGGGCCACGGGCGAGCTCTTCTGTTTTGGAGCAATGTACAGGAGAGAGAGGCATAGTAAGAGCAGGAGGATGGGGAGGAGGAGGACGAGGAGGAGGAAGAGCAAGACCATGGAGAGCCATAATCTCTGATGAAATCCGGGACACTTTCTCTGGCTGCGCACTTTCCAAAATGAGAATAGCTAAGATATATACTCTAACTGCAGTATTGTAGTACTGCATATCAATACAGTACTCTTTGATAACTGTATACAGTACATTTTTCTATTATTTGTTCTGTATGTAGAACACTTTACACATCCAACTTTGTGTTTGTGGGTGAAATATACAGTAAAAAAATGTACAAATATACAGTATATTGAGTAAAAAATAAAAACATATTTATGTTTATATTACAGTATATTTGTGTGTTTTATATTTGAGTATACAAACATTGTTCAGAAACACACACACACACACACACACACACAGACGCACACATTCTTAAGAGTGTTGTTTTGAATGCAGAGTTTCATTTTGCAGGAGATTTGTGGAGTTTTGCCTTTTCTGTGTGTGTTTTTGGATTTGTGTGTAGAGTTCTCAGAATATGAGTTACGTTTTCAGTAAACAAGTGTAAACCATTGAGAAAAACTGTTATACAGTTTGTACGTACATATAAATGTATACATAAATATATATATTTTTTTTTACAGTAATATACAATATATATATATATATATATATATATATATATATATATATATATATACACACTATCTCCAGATTTGCATTTGTTACATTTCAAATACCTCACTGGCTGATGGGTACATTTAGATTTTCAGCAATGCGCGCATGCACGCATTGTAAGCCAATTAGGACGACTCTAGAGGGCGGCGCTCAAGCTAACTATCGTTAGGTTGGAGGTCAAAGTATCATTCTCAATGGTTTATGGGGTGAGTACTGTAGTTCCTTTTTATGTACATAGTCTTGTATCTTTGCCTTTTTAAAATTTTACAAATTTTCTTTGACTCCGAATCAAATGTTTTATTGTCACGATTCATCTGGTAGTTGGCTGACTTGAGTCCAGGCTCAAAACTCTTTGTATGAGGATTTTCTGAAACGTGTGAACTCACTTCCTGAAACGGAGCGGTTCAAAAAGTGGGTAGTCACTGCTGAGCTCTATAAGCAGATAATATTATAATATTTATAACACTAAAACTTGGCTATTTGTACAGTATATCATAAATAAATGCTCACATTTATATACAGTTAAATTGTATCTATGAATGAAATTCACTCACCTTGGCTTTTAGCAGAATTAGTGCAGGGGATTGGTACATGAGTTACAGGTTGTGGTCATTGTGTCTCACGTGCCCGTGTTAGTGTGTAAACAACTGAGAAAAACTTAAGTAAGTACAAAAAAAAAAAAACGTGCTGAACTACAGCAACAAAGTACTTGTGATGTGTTACTTCCCACCACGGTGTGGCTCTCTCCATTTAAAAAAACAGATATTGCTGAGTTCAACATTTTTTTGTGAATGACTTCTTTTAATATGATTCTAGAAAGGGTCTGGCTGGCAGAGCGCCCGACCTAATTTCATAAATACTTTATCGCCGGGGTGTTTGCCCAGTACAAACGCCAGTACATAATTCACGGCCCAGGCGTTTGGTTTACCTCCCGTCCCGCGTGCTGCGCGGCCGGTGTCGCCGCGCTGCCGAGCGGGGCGTCGCCCGTCGGTGCGTCTGGATATTTCCACCTCCCGCCTGGACACGGGCGGAGCTGGGATGATATACCTCTCCTGTGCCATGCAATTCTAATTAAGCCTAATGAACGCGGCTCTTTCCTCGGCGCTGTCCGCGAGCATTAGAGTGATACACGACGTTCGGCGCTCTCTCGCGCCGCGATCGAGCCTAATTCACACGGACATTTATCTAACGCCGGGATATTATTATAACTACTCGGTAACAAAGTGCCGCTCGCAAAACCTCGACTGTTACGGCTGACAAGGTAATAACCCCTTCGATGGAGCGCGATGATAAAAATTAGATGAACTCATATGTGTTTCATCTGAATGCTTTATTACGTTCTCTTAAATAGAGTTTAAAAGCTCCGTCTGTAATCCAGCTGTACTTAGGAGCGGTCCCCACCCCCACCTCCAACTAAATCATTAAACCCCAAACTGGAATTGATCGACGGGCTGGTACCGTTTCACTCCTCTACTTTAAATATTAGATCTGAGTTCTGCATCAGTCGAGGGTTTCTTTTTATTTTAAGGGGTTTAATTTTTTGCCGACGGCTCGGAACCTCATACCTGTTCACAATTAGATGAAAAAAGGAAAACAACTGTAGCCGCGGTCTAACATGAGGTTGCGGCCGCGCCGAGGGGGCGACGCCGTAGGATTTCTGTCTAAAAGGAAACGGAAATAACCCCAAAATAAACCGTTTGGACGGACGGGGCGTCCAAATGAGATTATTTTGGAAGGCGCGTGAGTGTCGGAGCAGGAATTAAGTGCAAATTATCGCCCGGTAGTAAAACGTGAAAGAGGTGTATTACATTTTCCTTGGCAAACATTTTGAGGGAAAAAAATTCACTTCCCTTCAGATCCCGGAGTTTATGCGGCCCATAATTGGTCTCCAAAGTCGAAAAAAAATCCAAGACCAGAAATTGTTTTAAGTGATCTACTGCTCAACCAACAATGGTTTTCTAAACCTAAAATGTCGCCTTGATCTAAAACTCTTGATATGGTCATATAACAGTTGAACGGCATTTGGCCATTTCAATGTTTGAAGAGATTTTTCTTTTGGACATTTTCAAGCTATTTGATAGTGACAGTGCCGGGAGGAAGGGAAGGCAGGGGACAGAGAGGGGATGACATGCAGCAAATGAGTAAATTATTTAAACAAATGATTGAATGTACACACATATATATATATATATATATATATATATATATATATAAATGCAAATTTTTCTTTACAGATTGCTCTGATCATTTTCCTTTTCCCGCCTTCAGATGGAACATTCTCTCACCCGACAGCAGGATGACACCTCTCTAAGGTATCTCTCCTCTCTTTTTCACCTCTGCTCACAATCACACTCCCCCCCCCCCCCCCCCTCTCTCTCTCTCTCTCTCTCTCTCTCTCTCTCGCTCTCTCACGTCCTCTCATCAGAAGGGGGCAACATTCTTCTTCCTGTTTTCACTTGGGGCACGTGCAGCTGTTAAATCCTCCCCTCTCCCTCTTTTTCAGCAACTTGTCAATGAGTTGAGTTTCCAGCGACTCTGGGATGTGGAAGCTCCCCACCGAGGGTGAGTCTGGTTATCGGGCGGTCTAAGGGCAGTTTCCGCTCCTGCAGATGTAAACATCGGTGCATCCATGTGTGTTCGCGTGTGTGTGTGTGTGTGTGTGTGTGTGTGTGTGTGTGTGTATGCATGTTGGAAAATGACTTATTCAGTAGCTGCCTTAAAACCTACTTAAAGGACAAAGGATAAAGGTGCTCAATTGAGTTTTAGCCCCTTTACTAGTCAGCTCCCACATTTTACATGAACAGTCACCCCTGTCCTTTTTCATGATGATACCTCACATTTTCAGATTTTTACAATATGGTCTTCTGTATTTTGCATTTGTTAATTACATTTGAAAAGGTGATAGTGCCGTTGCTTAAACACACAATTGACAAATATTAAATTCGGCTTAATTAAATACCATCCATAATTAGGCAAAGCCGAGGTCAGGTTTCGGGTGATTTATTCTGTGTCTATTGGTTATTTAAAATGTTCCTTTTAATAAATTATCTGTAGGTAGTTGTATCCGCTCCAGAAGTCACTCATGCCTTCATACTGTATGTTGTTGTTTGTATTCTGCATTGCTCTACGACTGCGTATCCTTCGTGTATTAATCCTGTATCTGTGTTGCAGCAGCAGCGTTTAAACTCATCTACGTAGTGTTAATTTGACATTGAAGACCCTCCTTGTGCAGACCTTTTGGGAGGGCTTAACCACAGGTTTTATGCGTGTGTGTGTGTGTGTGTGTGTGTGTGTGTGTGTGTGTGTGTGTGTGTGTGTGTGTGTGTGTGTACCGAGGGTGTGTGTGTGTGCGCGCGTGTACATGCGTGTGTGTGTGTGTGTGTGTGTGTGTGTGTGTGTGTGTGTGTGTGTGTGTGTGTGTGTGTGTGTGTGTGTGTGTTTATTCTACAGATCCTCTGTCCCCTGCTTCACAGTGTTTGGGGAAATCACTGAGCGGGGGAAGAGGACGGGAAGAGGCCGCTCGTGCACAAAGCAAAGCAAAAGTCTCCTGTAAATTACTGTATCAATATCTTATGAGAGGGAAACGACCTGTGAAATCGTCTGATTGCTGCTGCCCTAATTCTACGTGTAGTGTATTCATTACCGCGTACCCCCCCACCCCCACCCCACCCCACCCCAGCCCCTCCAGACAATACTTGTGAACCAGTGAAGTCGTGCCTGTGATACTGAGGTTGTACAGTACGCTGATGCTTATGTTAAAGGAGGTGCATGATCCTGCTTTGTGTCTTTGTCCTTAACTGACTGACCATAACTAACTCACTAACAAACTACATTTATGGACACGTAAATATAAAAAAATAATTCCTCAAATGCTTCACCCAGATGTGTATTGATCAGTTTTTTTTTTCTGACACACACACACACACACACACACACACACACACACCCACACACACACACACACGCACACATTTTCCCCATGTGTTTAGCGGCTGTCAGTGCAGCCGCAGCACTTGGCGTTACCTTGAGGTAAGAAGATGCATCTGGATTCTAAGACAAAAGTCCATTAGGAGACAAAAAAAAAAAATCAAGTGAAAAAAATAGATTCAACGGCGAGCAGTTAAGTTCAAGGTCAATACCATGCATAATGAAAGTTAAACGCACCGGTTTAAAGTGCAACGTGGGAAGAATTTGCAGGCAAAGAATATGCTTGAAAATAACTTATAAGTAATAATTTGTCCGAGGAGTGGCTTGAAAAACAGGTAGAAGATTGCAGGTTTGCAGGTTGCAACACACAGGGATGTGTGCAGATGTTTTAATTCACTTTGCCGTTGGAAAACTTGCGCGTTACCTACTTGGTAGTCCGACGTGTGCACAGCATTCTCCTTTCATCTCACCGCCAGCGCCACCACTCCTGATGTTGGCACGTCCTGATTGGCAGTCGGCGGGTTCTACAGGGTTCCTCCAGCTGTCAGTCATTGGTATCCCTTAGCAACAGCGAGGAGCCGGTCCGCCGTGAGCCTGGAGCCCTTATTTTCTTTCTCCAGTCAGTAAGTCTCTGAAAAACCGCCAGGCCTGCGAGCGGGAAAATTAAGGAGAGGTCAAGGGAAGGCGACCCGCGATGTTCCGACGCGCGGACACAAAGTAATTCACCAAAGGAAAAGCGGGACGCCGCCAGAATCCCTGGCAGCGTTCAGGCGCAGCTTTGACTACCCCTCGCCGCCGCCGCGGCTCGCTTTACACTTCCAGCCTGCCCACCTGTTTGAAGAATCCCCGAGACTCACCGGCGAGAGCCGCGGTTCGGGTTCGAGGCTCGGGCGAGGGTTGCGAGGCGCGTGGGGGCGCGGCGGCGTTTTGGGTGAGGGGAGAGCGGGAGAAGGGGGAGTCGAAGTCGCACCGATCGTATCAATTAATACCAATAAAGACCTTAAGTGACAACACAGAGAAGCATTAGGCACGACAAAGTGCGGCAGCTTTGTTCCTGCGAGGCGCCAGCTGCCGGCGCTGGGCCCAGAGGAGGCCGGGTAGCCGTGGGTTCTGCTCCAGCGGCGCGCTGGGCCGTGGTGGGCGGCTGTGGTATGGCGCACGCGGGCCGGCTGGGTTCCCCGTGCGAGTGCAGTATTAATGAGGCGACAGCACGGGCCTGCTTCCGTATTCATTAGGCATCTGGGCCAACAGATGTGAAGTGCTGCCTCAAGACGAATAAAAAATGACTTCCCATCTGGACTCCCTAAACTGGAAACGACAAGAGGCAGTTTCTCTCTCTTTTCCACTTTCGCTCTCTCTCTCACTCGCTCCGTGGCTCTCAGTGCTTTTCCACCCCCTCCACCCCTCCACCCCCCCCCCCACACACACACACACCCCCCACCCACCCCTGTATCTCTCTCCGCAGCGCTCCTCTCCTCCAACAGGCAGGGCCTTGAAGGCGGCTCAAAGGGAGAACCTTGTCGAGGTGTATGATCTTGAATCAGAAGCTGATCAAGTGAGTGAGGGTGGAGGTGTCTGCGAAACAGGGGGTGGGGGTGGTGGTGGTGATGGTGGTGGTGGGGGAGCGGAGGGGTTTGGGTAGGTGTGTGATGCAGGGACCAGGACCCCACTGCATAATCTGCATAAAGTGACGTACCAAATGTGTATACAAGTAAAAGCCCTTCTTGTTTGAATTAGTGTTTGGGAACACCCACATGGAATGAACAAAATAAAACGGTTGTTAAAATCTGACCTAATGTTCGAAACACGAACATATTACCCTGCCTAGCGTTAACTCTACACAGACTCGTGACTGGATGTCACATATCGACACACGTGAAATACATCAACGTAAAATGATGGATGAAATGTTATCGTGATATGTTATTTTATTGAGGAATTGAACAAATCATACACAAATCATGTCACATATTTTCACCGAGATATTGGTGAGAATCTTGATTCCCTCATCAGTTACCTGTGGAGTAGGGTGGAGGCAGTGCGGACTCCATCACTTCTTAGGGAACAACATGGAGCACTTGTTTCGGGAGTAAAAACTGGAGTAAATTTCACCGTCCAGGGGTTTGATGTTCACCTGTCACACCTTCGTGGATTTTCTCACCAAATTCTTGGCAGTGGTCATTCTATAGTATCAAAATCTTGATGAATCACATTTGGGTGCATGATTAAGAAAGTGTTAATTTATCTCATCTTATCTAACATCGTGGACTGGGTGTTGTCACTGACTCATCTTCACAACAACGACTCAACTCCCTCTGTTTTCAACAAAGTGATTTGTCTGACACACACACACACACACAAACACACACATGCAGCCTGGGTCTTCCCATTCCTGTGAACTTGACCCTCTCTGAACGACCATGTAACTCCCCCGCACAACCCACCCACACCCCCAACCCCTTAATCAGAGCTTCAATTAAAAGGCTCATTTCCTCTCATCTGCTTCTTGGGTGGATTTTATCTGCGCGCTCCAGATGACCAGGCTGTTTCTGTCCATTCACCAGGCTGTCCGGCGCTAGTGGCCTGTGTCTTCAGAGCATTTGAAGGTCAATAGGCAGTATCTGAACCCCCCCCCCCCCCCCCCCACACACACACACACACACACACCCACACACACACACACACACACGGCCCTCACCCCCACCCCCTCCTCCAACCCATTGAAAGGACCATTACCTGAGTCCCATTAAAACCATGGCTCTGTCCCAGTTCCTTGGATCGTTCCCGTCCCTGCGGAGCTGGCGACGGAGGACTCCGGCTTTGTTTGATCGCAAAGTCTTAGTTGATGTGCAGATCCCCCCTCAGGAAGACAGAGCTGATAACAAAATATACCGCTTACAAAAACACGCAAACCATTCAATTTAGTCACACGGTACAGAATCAGGGACGTCCAAATTAAAAGCATACACAAGCGGTGTTGTTCGCTGACAAATATCAGAATAAAATGCATCCACAGGAGTGAGAGATTTTTTTTTGGTGCACAAAATGACGTGCAGAGCTGCCATGATGTCAACACCACCCTATTTGCATGAATTGGATGGATGGATCTCTAAAAGACCGTCAAAGTTATAATTTCCCCATAGATGACCATACTCGTTCGGGTTTCAAACCTGCGTTCCATTGAATGTGACAGTAAATAAATAAGCTCTGGTCCGGCTGCAGTCTTCAGTCTTTTGTTGAATTTTGAGGCGTTTCAAACGTATGAGATGCTGAGCATACGATCCGTTGAGCAAACGGCTTTCTGATGGTTTGCAGTCTCTTTTGTCATCTGTGTTAAAGGTCGAACAGTGAATCAACAGAATTGACCCACAACCGTACAGCTGTGGTGACTGCCGCATCTATCCTTACTTCTTGAGCGCTACGATGGGAAACACAACAGCATATTGTGACCCATAATCGCCACTGAACCGGTTGTATTCACCGGCACCTTCCATCACCTGAACAGTAAGCTGAATTTAATCGCTCCAAACATTTCCTCCTGGGCTGCAGCCAAAGTGCAATAGTAGTTCAGTGACCCTGCAGCTTCATCTGCACCTCCCTTCCGCAGACATACAATTAAAGACTCACGGCATAAGGGGGGGAAAATGCTGAAACCAAAGCCGGGATGATGTTTCTCTCTAAAAGCTTGTCTCTTGCTGTGGGGAGCAATTATCATTAAAGTTTGAGAAGTAACGACCAGGTGTGTGAGGTTTGGAAAAAAAAAAAAAAGAAGAAGAAGAAGAGGAAAGAACAAAAAAAAACAAAAAAAAAACAACAAGAAAAAAAAAAAAACACACCCCGAAGGCAATTAGTTTCACTCAGCCAGATTTTGTTGGCTCTCTAGGTGGCAGGACGTCCTTAGTTCTCTTTGTGTCTCTCCTTTTAGATGAAGAGTAATGGCTGGGCCACAGCGGCCAGGCCCTCAAGATGTGTCAGAAGCCCAGGTAGGCACAGACATCATGATTACCTTGGCCGGGGAGCTCGCGCCTGCCAAGGCGTGTCACTAATGGTTTGCGCGAGCTGATTCAGCGACCGGCAGAGGGTCTGCATCTCCGTCGGTGCAGTAAAACACTAGAAAGCAGCTGTAAGCACACAACAGCAATGAATGTGTGGAGAGCGAGCCGCTGCGAAGACTTAGTGTCCTTTAGATCAGGGGTTCCCCATAACTTTTCATGGCGAGGCCCCTTCAGCAGATGAGGCGCCGGTTAAAAACTTACACTTTTATCTGCCCCGAATACATTGTGTTTTATGTGGTTTAACATTCAACTAAAACATTGCTGACAAAAATTGCAAATCTACCCAATCCTCTAGCGTCATTAGTGAGGTTTAGAATATTATGGTGTCGACCACCTGCAATTCTTCCGAGGACCCCTAGGGGGCCACGGACCACAGTTTGGGAACCCTCGCAGTATAGGGTGTTGTGAAAGGTTACTCATCCTGCGAGAGCTTGCAGCGATGCTTACATGTATTTAAATGTATATTTTAATGTGTTCTCTAAGGAGACATTTTTGCTAAAAGGAAAAAAAGAAAATAATTTTGCAATTCATTATAACAAGATTCCGTCCAACCATGTATCACTATCACATGCCTTTTCTCAGTCAGTTATATAAAGCAAGATAAATTATGCTGAATTCAATTTTTTTTTTAATGACAACAGAAGTAAATTGCATTCAGTTGTTTTTATTTTTATTTTTTTTTTGGAATACAGAAAATGACTGCCAACAACTTTTAAGGCCACACAGACAAGCCGTAATTCTTCTCCCACGGACAAACATGCGCCGTATGATGTGTGACGAGCACAATGTGCACGCAAACAACATTTTAATGCTCCCGTGAAAAATGCCATGAACACATGTGGTCACGGGGATTGATCACCCGCCAAGAGAGGTTTGGAAGGCGAGCGCGTCCCAGCATTTTGAAGCATCGAGCACTAAAACCGCGTAACAGCTCAAATAAATAAGTCACCTCTCCGGTGGATAAATGCGACGTAAGACGACCGGGAGTCTGAGTTAAAAAAAACCTGTTCTCCTACTCCACGCTCTGGAGCGGTCGCCGAGGAGGAAATTAGCGAGACGAAGCGAGTGGGAGAACCGGAGGAGGAGACTGCGGCGAGGACGACTCAGAGACGGACCAAACTTCCACGGGAGGGAGCGCGGGAGGGAGATTAATCTGCGGTGGCGGCGTCCAGGCCCTCAATAGAGACAGGCACCATTCTGGGCAAACGAGGCCTGTCACATATTTCACGCGGCCGCGCACTCATTAAAGACGGAAGGCGCTCGCCGCGGTAATTGTTTTAATTTATTTGTTTATGGGGAAGACAGAGGGGACGGGCACATGGCACTTGCCTTTTTTTATTGGGAACATATGGAAGACATTTATCACCATTTGCCGCGATCGGCCTAAATGATTTTATTAACTAATTTGTAACTTTACACTTTTTTAATCAAACACATGCTGCGCGCTGTAATGTTTTGATAATGCTCCCGGGCTTTGTAAAGAGAGCAGACGCAGCCAAAGGGAAATAAAAAAAAAAAAAAGCAAAGTTAAAAAAAAAAAAAAAAAAAAAGAAAAATGAAATGAAAAAGCAGAGAGGGGTTTGGGATGGGTGGGTTTTGGGGAGGTGGGGGTTGAAGAGGTGGGGTTTGCAGGCGGGGGTGGGGTGGTGGTGGGGCGTAGGGAGGGGGGGGGGGGGGGGGGGGTTGTGACGCCTCGGAGGCACCGGAGTTAGCGTCCGCGGCCGTAATGTATGGCAGCGATGATGAAGATTATTACGGGGGCTGGGCTACAGGGGCCCCCGCGCCAGGCTCGAAGGTATTTAGGATGCCGCGGAGCGCGGGTGTTTACCTGAGCTAAGTGAAGCGGGGAAGGGCTTTTATTCTGCTGCGCTGAACACGCTTTGTTCCCGCGTCTCCGGGACTGCCGCTCCGGCCCTCGCCTCGTTGCTCGGATAATATGTGGTCCTGGGGGAGCGCGGCTACCGTGGTAACTTATGTAGGGAGTTGAAGTAATGTTATTTAGGCCAATCCACCCAGGGCACAGGCAATACTAATAGTTTAAAGTCTTGGATTGGAGCGAACAGGCCCCCAGAGGTCGTCATCAGGACTGCCAGCAAAAATAATCGCATATAACACAACTTTTTATTGATTCTGGGCTTGTAGCGCCGTATGGGGGGGAAGTCGAAAAAGGGTTGCCAGTATAATAAAAGTTAACCCTCCTACCCCATAATAGTGTATTAATTTAATTGGTGTTTACGTGTTTAATGGCTGCGAGCGACTGCACGGGTTATTCATGCTCCTGCAGTTTAAAGAGTTTCAGCCGATTGTTTTGTGTTTCCTTGATGCCCAGAGAAGCGCCCAGGCATTGTTTGAACAAATCCGGTAACAGCGATCTAAATTGGAATGTGATTACTCCTGACAAGGACTCGCTCTTTTATTCATGACGCCGGAGTTGAAAGGGAATGTCCGGCGAGCACATGTGAGGGAATGCGAGAGGACCAGATCACATGTGCTAATCGCTTCCCGGGCACCTCGGCCCCCGTTTCGGGCCTCGGACCGGGATGCCGGGGCTAAAAAGGTTAAACGCCGAGCTCCAAGAAGACGTTGGGGTCGGTGCCGTGGATAGAAAAAGAACAAAAAAAGAAAAAAAAACCTTCTCCACCTCTCGGCCCGGGCCGGGCGAAGGAATAATGTGCCGATGACAGACCGACTTTTCCTTGTTATTTAGCAGAGACGCAAGCTTCAAGTCGGCGGAAAAAAGGACCAAAAATATGGAGGAGACGTTGGCGTTTTTTATTTTATTTTGATCCAGCTGGGGGTCTGGGATTGATTATTTGCTCAGTTGTGGCGAGTCCCGCCTCCTGTAATCACTGTAGAATGCCGTCAAATGACATTAAGACTTCCGGATAAACCGTGTGTCGGCATCACTCAAGCCCCCCAACCACAGCTTTTAACCTTGTTCCTGGCATTGTTCCTCACAAGATGCTATTCTTCTCAGCCTGGTTGGGAAGATCCCTGTCAATCACTCTTTTGCAAACAGTCAATTCCTCTTTAAAAGAAAAAGAAGCTGTGACTAAGCGGACGACACACGCGAAGCAGATGGTCACGCGAAAAAGAATAGCTTTACACGATCTGTCTCGAAAAGGATTCCTTGTCGCAAATACATTTTCCCCGTTTTTCATTTACATTAAAATAATTAAAAACCTTTTAATGACAAGTCACGGATCTTTTTTTCAGCTCTCAGCAGCGCTGAAACATATCTCTTCCACACATTTACCATCAGTGTGATGTAGCGGCAGGTGTCCTTTCCAATTACTGTGTGCAGCTGTGTGTGCGTGTCTGTGTGTGTGTGTGCATGCGTGCGTGCGTGCATGTGTGTGTGTGTGTGTGTGGGTGTGTGGGTGTGTGTGTGTGTGTGTGTGTGTGTTTGTGTGTGTGTGTGTGTGTGTGCGTGTGTGTGTGTGCGTGTGTGTGTGTCTGTGCGTGCGCGTGTGTAGGTATTTTTATATTTTTTATATGTATATTTATTTATGTGTGTCTTTGTGCTTGTTTGTATTTAAAACGTTATATATATATATATATATATATATATATATATATATATATATATATATATATAGTTGTATTTGTTTGTATATATGTTATACATATATAGATATATATATATATTTTTGTGTGTGTGTACATTGTGGGGTATTCATATATTTATATGTGCATGTCTGTGTGTATTTGTTTAAGTGTTTCTATGCATGTCTGTGTATATTTGTGCATGTGTGTCACCCTAGATGATGTTCGCTGTCGGCCTCACGGAGCCTGAGGGCGGCTGACGCGGCATCCCAGCCTCACGTCGTCTCGCAGCCCGGGTCTCGGATCGCTGGAGGACTCCGGGTGCGAGGGTTTTTCGGCGCGCGGTGTCGGTGGCGCGAGGTAATTGCGCCCCATTTGTAGATCGACAGCTGGGCAGAATTAACTATTGCAATTTGGCCAGGAGTGCAGGGGAGGAGATGCCACATGTATTAAAATATGATGATCCTGGCTCCCACTGTGCCCCGCTCTGCATCCCCAGTTTGATGTCCTGCTCTTTAGGGTCTGAGTGGGAAGGGCTCTGCCGTTTCAGGCTCGGGTCTCGGGCGTCTGTGCAGTTGTGCCGGTTATCTGCACTGGCAGTTGGCCCCCTCTTTTATGCCTGGCAGTGTGGCGGTTTTGATGCCATTTGTTTGTGTCCAGATGTTGGTGTCTGAGTAGCAGTGGGACCAGAAACTGACGTCCGTTTGGTTTATTTAAGAGATCAGCGATCGGGATGCGCCGCGGCAAACTAGTTGACACGAAAGGTGACGGAAGTGGCTGCGGGAAACACAGCGACTCGGCGGCAGCATGTCGGGGTGTATTATTTAGAAGGGGCAGATGACAAATAAGGGTGAAATTACATGCTTGGTTTTGTCATTTAGGGCTCGGAGAGATCGGCTTGTCACATTCTGTCGCCCTCCATTTTGAGTGCGTTGACTGAGCACGGAGCTGCAGATGCGCTTTCGAGAGGAGACGCAGATGGACGGCTAAAATGGAAGATCTGTTGGAGATGTAAGGCCATTTAGAAGTCTAAACATGCCAACATGTCACTTCACGCCGCAAAAAAAAAAAAGAAAAAAAGATGAATAGTTTAGACGAGCGCACTCTTCTATGTAACTTTAATTTATGTTATCATGCTTCTCTTAGCGGAACTTAACACATTCAGGCCTGAAGCGATCTAAGTGTTTAGTACCTTGCTGAAGGGCACAGCGCCCAGCAGGTATTGATTCCTGTTACCGCCGGAAGCCTTGATGTTCTTGTCTGAGGTCGTCGGGCAGCTTTGGGACACAGACTGTCAACCTTCCAGTCAGCGACTCTGTTCTCAAGGCAAGCCAAGCTCACTGCAGGAGAGTGAGGGGTAATAAATGGAGATGTAAATTTATCGGAGGAAATTGACGGGTATCAATCATATCTACCTCTCTTGTAGCCGCGTTTAATAGCAGGTGGTGAAAAAAAATGTTTTCATTTTGTCATAATTTGTTTCTGTTGTTTGTTTAGCTGCCTCTCAGAATTGAATTGCAATGCACATTGAATAAAAAAAAACCACGCTTACTACCGCACATTACCTAAAGGGAAACCTTCAAAACTGTGTATAACTCATAGACTCACTGAATCAAGGTAAATTCAATAACAATTAAATATTAAGCTTAAACTTCTGTTTAATTATGTGACTTGTTTAATGAAAGGTGCAAAGATTTCATTTGAAATGTTTACCATGCTTCATTTGATTATTTACTTCCCCTCAAAGTCATCACAGCCACGATATTTAGGACAGGAGTATGACGGACAAAACGTAGGGTATGAAGGTCTCTTCACACCAAGTCGGAACAAAAGGTCCTATTCTTAAAAAAAAAATTGTGCAAATGCAAAATAAATATGACTTGGTGTTAAAGGCCTTTCAACTGTGGGTGGAACAGTGCGTAATGCATGGTGGAATAGTCTTTTTATTGTGTCATCATTATGAATGTTCATTATTTTGCCGCCGTTGTAAGGATGTTCACTTGGATGCAAGGGGGAAGTTTGGAGGGTGGAGGCTGTCCTCCCACCAGCGTGGGTGGAGAGGCGAAATTAGGGTTGATTCCTCTCCATCGTTTTCGTCCAACATCAACTTCCTGCTGAACAGAGTCCAGGACGCTGACAAAGGAAGAGCTTCACTCTGTACTTTGCTGTGTTCCGTGCATGTGCGTGTGGGGGCGTTCTGGGGATGATGAGGGATTCCCGCGTCGCTGGGAGGAGACAGCCCCTGGCCTTTCATCTCAAACTCTGCCCGTATCCCTGTTTAATTCATGGTATTACTGAGCCGTAATGTAAAAAACACACACAGGATGCTCCTCGCATTGGCATTCATGTAAAAAATAAACCATCCATATTTTCATGAATTTGTTCAATCATTCATTCACCCTCATCTGGCTGAGAACCTCAAATATAGAAAAGCAGATCATTGCGTACATTAAAGCACGACATGCCACCATCTTGTCATTGTCCATTACCAATATCAACTATCCCCCCCTGAAATTGCTTTGTCTTTTTTGGTATCTTGTGTATGTTTTCTCTACATTGAATGAAAAGGTCAAAGATTTTGATTAAAAATATTAAAATGCCTGTGAAGGAGAATTATATTTGAACACAGAGAGTTTGAACTTGCAGAACCTCTCATGAATATCGTTTGGAAAGCTGAAGACATTTGATATTAGTGCACAAATTGTAATGGCTTGTGAGTTGTCGAGCAATTCAGCAATTAAAGCAAATAATGGCTCTATCGCTCACCATACAAAAGACGGAAGGTGACATCGCTCGGCACTCATTTGAGCCAATCAGATACAGCAAAGACTTGTCGGTTTTGATTTTAGAGTTTGAGGAAGAAGAGCCCCTTTGCTTTTGTGCACACGTACAAAAAAAGTTGCGCTTGTCTTTGAGTCTCCCCGGTGAAAAGCGGCGAAACTCGCCGTTTGTGTTTCATCAGACGTGCCATTTGAAATACTTAGGGGTGCGGGCCGAGCGTTCATGATGTCAGCGGGGGAGGTTTTCTGTCTCGCGGCCGTCTCTGTTGTCACCTTTCGGGCGCTCGTCCGCTCTCTGGCGACACCTGGACAGGCTGAGACTTTGAGGGAGCCGGCGTGCTAATTAGGACCCCATCTGCAAGGCTAGCGAGGACTTCACACCCCCGGGTCACGGGGGAAGAGGAGTCGCTTGGAAAAAAAAACAACCTCCCCCGCTCTCAACCCTGCTCACGCTCCTCTCGGTGAGAGATATCAGCTTTCCCCTATTAAAGAGGTGGCTGCTCCGTGTGGTGGCCTGTTTACTTAAGCTATGAACCGCTCCCTTTCCCTTTAATACATGCCAAGTCACCTTTCTTTTATATGTTTCTTTCTATCAACACAGAAGTTTGAAAAAACAAAAACACACACACTATCGACACGAAATATGAACTTTCCAGGTAACACTTGAGCAGAGGACTCGGTCTTAACTGAGAGACGAGTCGGTCAAATCTTCCAGTTGACACTGAAGTCAACGTTACGTAAGTACAAACTTAATTCTTAACTTAGAATCAACTTGTCCGCACACTGGGGACTCCCCTTATTTTTTGGTATTTGATAGAAGCTCTTCTCTTCCCCGGCTCAGGAGGTAGAGCGGGTCGTCCAGAAATCAGAGGATTCCCGGGTTCCATCCCCGTCCTTGAGCAAGACGCTGAACCCCTGACCCGCCAACGGGGGGAGTGTGAGGCACGCGCTGTAAAGCGCGTCGAGTGGTCACGAGGCAAGAAAAGCGGCGTATAAATGCAGTCCGTTTACCATGTAGCACTCTACCCCGACCCTGCAGATAAACCACATCCCACGCCAGGTTACGAGGACGCGCGCAGTTTATACCAACACAGTCAGCGCAGTAGCAGTATGAACATCCAACCGAAACATTGAGTATACACTCAACGAGCACATACACATAGGTGGCGCACACAAGGTACCAACTGTACCAAAATCAAGATTGTCCATGTTGCTGCCGCTGTACATGAATAAGCCCCAACAGAGCTGAAGACCTATGATTCCTTTCACCAAGCACAGGTTGATAGAGTGGAACTTCAACTTTTGTTTTTCGACATCATCTTCCCGGTGAAAAGGCGGCCCACGCCGAAGGCTTCATTCCGAACAAACAGAGAGGGGACATCCCCGTTCTTCAGAAACGGCGGTTTGTTGTCCAGGGGCCAAAAAGGTCCATTTTTCACGTGCTACTTTGAGAGGTGCGCAGTTCCATAAGCTGACGGGGGAAGAAAGAAATCAGGTGAAAGATGTTTGCTCATAATGGATGGCTGTTTCTGAGAAGGCTCTGCTGCTAAGCATTCTCACATATCTCCGAACAGGAAGAGCGACCAGTATACAGCCTCCTATTGTACTGGGGAGATATACTGCTCCAGGCATACGAGGACCCCATTTGGTCCTGGTTGATTGTGCAATCACATCTAATTATGTGAAATGGTGTTGGGCTGGAGCCAAGCTAAACTGGAATGGTGGGTTTTAGTGGTTTGGGTTAAAGCTATCATATATTTATGCTACTGCTGTAAATCTCATTGAATGGACCATGTCGATCCATAGCTCTTGCAGCTGGAGTCTAATAATACACTGCATATTTCACAGGAGGCCCATAGCGACCCCCAGTTTAACCCACTCTCCAAGTGGCACAGTGTGGGAATGCTGAGCAGTATCCACAATCACAACCAGAACCCCGGTCAATTCATCTACCAGGAGGATAAACGTGCGGCGTGTCCCGCAGGGTAACTCTCCAACTACACATGTGCTGTGCTGTACCTGACAACACAGTGAATTGTCATCCAGAAAGTGAAATGTGATTAGGGCTGTATATTGATGTTTATGGCGCTGACTGAATTGCACCGATCGCCAAATTCTGTCGGCAAATTTTAATACCAAAGCAGTTCATCCCTGGGAGGCAGTGGTGGAGGAAGCACTCAGGCCTTTATTTCAGTAAAAGTGCGAATACCCCGACACAAACACACTGAAGGCAAGGCAAGACTAATTCATGGTACACGTATCTGTACCTGTATCGAAAAATGTAGAATAATACCTCGCCCTCAATGTGATATTTATGAAGTTACCGTGGAAGGCTCACAACGGCAGTTGTTGGTAGCACTTTCTTCAAAGTGGAGAAAAAGCCGTTTTGAAGTTCCAAGGCAGAGTCTGACTGACCTCCGGGTGTAACGACGGGTCACATGCTCCGTTCAGCTTCCCCATCTGCTTCCTGTTCCCGTCGCTCTTTCACCTCCCTCTCCCTCTCTCTCTCTCTCTCTCTCACTCTCTCCCTCCCTCTCTATAAATGGCTGTATTAATCGACACTCATATGGTTCGGATTTGAAACCCTACAAAACGACTCGCTGGTTGCCATGGCGCTTGTCTCTCCTGGGGGTGTTTGGGCGGGGAGGGTGGGGGTGGGGGTGGGGGGCAGGGATGTGAACACATGTCGGCGTTGCGTTGGCCCAGATGGAGCCCTAGAACCCTTCCTGTTTGGTCGAGGAGGAGGGTCTGTCCCACTCCCACACTAGTGCGGGAACAGCAGGACCGGACCCACCAGGGAAAACCCCTGAACACGAGCCTTCACTCTCACAGGCCTGTGACCGAGTGTGTAGGTGTGTGTTTCAATGTAAACACACCGGGGCAAACCAGCCAAATCTGGGTTTTGTGTTTGTGCCTTTGAAAGTGTGTGTGTGTGTGTGTGTGTGTGTGTGTGTGTGTGTGTGTGTGTGTGTGTGTGTGTGTGTGTACTGTGTGTGCATTTGTGTGTTGGTTTACATGCTAGTATGCATGTGTCCTATGTGCCTACTGTACATGTGTTTCATACATACAACATACAGCAGCACACACAACTGTGTGTGTGTGTGTGTGTGTGTGTGTGTGTGTGTGTGTGTGTGTGTGTGTGTGTGTGTGTGTGTGTGTGTGTGTGTGTGTGTGTGTGTGTGTGTGTGTGTGTGTGCGTGTGTGTGTGAATCTGTGTGTCGTTGTACGCGCCTTTGAGTCAGTAAACCTTTTCATGAATGTCTGCGAGTTTGAATGCATTTCAATTTGTGTCCTATCCTGTATGTCCATACGACAGTACATGTATATCCCACTAATATGAATTCATCTATTACTTGAAATCCTCCCCTCCTTTCCCTGAAGAGCTTCTGACTGACAAGCATCTCACGGACCGCCCCGAATTCTGTTCTGACTCATTCCTGGAGCAGCAGAGGCTGAAAACTTGATGAAAACAACAACAACAACAACAACAACAACAACAACAACAACAAAACAAGTTAACAAGCAGGCCCAATAATGACTTTGAGCCTCGTGTATGCAATGAGAAATCATCCCGGGCAACAGAGCGGGATACGAGACCCTGACAGCTCACTGTTGCCGAGGCGGGCGTGTCAGATCAGGAGACAAGACGCCGTTCGTCTTGTTGAACTAATTTAGATGTCTATCATCCTCGGAGGGGAGCGTGTTTACTTGGGCACATAGATTACTTTAATATTACCTCACTCACTCCTGGGGCCACCACGCTATAATGGCTGCCCCCAAAATAATTTGTTTTGCCACACGGCTCCCTTGCCTCTGTCTCACGTCCGCGTGTGAATTAATATTTCTTACATAATTCATAGGTTACAGCATTGTAAATAAATAAAAAATTTGAGTCCAGAGGCTCACCTTTTTTTTCATCTGATATAATATCGGTCTGTGAGTTTTCAGATGAAATGTCTGTTTGTGACATGTACACGGCGGCAGCCAGCCTTCGACGAAAACTCCCTCCCGGTCAAAATCTCCAGCCAACACGCGGAGCACCCTCTAGCCCTACAGAGTTCAACGCTGTACCCATCCGCCGTTTGGTAGAAATCAACCCACCATCCCGGGGGGGGGGGGGACCCAAAGCACGTCTACGTAACATACCAAAAAAAAAAAAAAGCCGAAACAGCATGAAAGATTAAACCCCCCCGCCCAAACCTGAGATCCCCTCCACACTTCAGGTGAAGCAGCGAGGGAAAGCGTCCGTCAGGGTTTCTCGTGGATCTCTATCTTTTTCCCTGCTGAAGGGGAAGATCTGTCTGGACTGTCGGGAGTGAAGGGTGTGAATGATTGTCCAGGGTCACACAAACACACACACGCACGCACGCACGCACGCACGCACGCACGCACGCACGCACGCACGCACGCACGCACACACACACACACACACACACACACACACACACACAGACTATTTAGCTTGGGCTTTGCGGAAAACAGCACTCAGCCTCAGTAGATATCAAATGCCAAGGGGGCCGTCTTCCCCAGACAGCAAAGTGCTGTTTATGTTGATGGTACGGTAATATGTAGTTTGACCCTGAGAGACATGGAGGTATAGAATTATTGACTTTCTGGTCGATACAGACCTGCAGATGTTTACACTTATGGTGTGGAAAAAAAGAAAAAAGAAAAAAAAGACAGAAAATGCATTTAAAAAATAAAAAAAAATACAATAAATAATAAAATAATAAAAAAAATATTATTGATAATATTGATTGACATAATTGACATTAAAACAAAACAAACTTCTGAAGTAAACAGGTATTTTATTTTATCTTCTTATCAACTGGTGACATTTGAATCTCAAATATCAAATATTTTCTGGTATGGAGATGTGGAGAGATGCAACTCACTCATATTAAACAACGACTTTTGACAACGTATCAATCAACCTGTGTCCTGAGTGGAGTCTATTGAGGGAAGATAAACACAAAAATAACAGGAAATAGCTTTAGGGGTTGTTGTTTTTTTTTTAATTTTAGAATTTGGGCATTGTCTAAATGGTTCTAGATGAGCGCGCTTAAGGGACTCATTCCTGGACGCATTTAGAAGACGAAAGTCACTTCTCATTTAAAAGTTATTTTACGTTTTTCGAATAATTCTCCGGCAATCTCATCTCCATTCAGCTCGGATCTGAACGGGCGGGGAGGGCGATTGAGGGCCGAAGTGGTGCTCGACCCCGGGCGCCGTTCTCTCCGCCTTCCCTCTCGTTCCGCCTCCCCGTCTTTTTTTCCAGACTTCCCACGCAACCTCGCCGGGGTCTGTGGCGGCTCCCCCTTCGCCCGCAAACAACCCCGACGCCGCGGCGGCTCCTCGCGCTAGACCCGAGCAGCCTGTTCGGAGGATCCATTAACCTCCTGCTCGAGCGCTCTGCCTCCGCGCCCGCCCCCCATTTGCATACCGCGCACTCTCCGGCTCCTCCCCGGCCCCTGCGATGTTCAATATTTCAGACGATGCAACGGGGATTCGGGGCTAATTACCTCAGAACAATTCCAGCGACGGCCTGACCTGCGCTTGTAGGAAGGCTACATTTCCATGTATCTCCTCTATGCAAATGAAAGCTGCGCCCCACACCCGCCCCTTCCTCTCCATCCCCTCTGTCTTTCTCGCATGCTCTCTCTGTGGTTCTCCCTTTCTCGCTCTCGCTTGCTCAGGTTTATCAAAAAATGATGACCCCCGGCTAATTATTAGCAAGCCGGGGCCTCACAGGGGCGGAGGAGGGGATGAGTCATTGTTCTATCTGTGGTTTTAACATTAAAGATGGATGTTGAAGAGGAGAGTGTAGGAGGAGAGGACAGCAAGGGAGTGGACGAGGAGGAGGAGGAGGAGAGCGATGCTGAGAGACTCGGAGACAATGGGAACTGGTAACGTAAACATCAAAGAAAAAAAAAAAGAAAAATGAAAACCAGATACCAGCTCTCCCCGAACCGGTCGGAGTGAGAGCGGAGTAGCGGCTGAGGTGCGAAGCCGTGACCCCTCTGAATTAAATGCCACCCGGGGGTCTCACTCTGCGGCGTACGTCGCGTTTATTTCCCCGGGCGTCTTCCCGCCGCGGTTCTCCGGAGCGGGCCCAGTCTGCACAACCGCCATCGGGGCTGCGGGGGGACGGGACCCCTCTCGCCGCCGGCCCGGTTTCCGTAATCATGGCATCGGGGGTCGCTGTAGCTGCTTCGCAAAACAACAAAAAAAAACCCTCTGTTCCCCACGTCAGGAGGAAGGGAAGGCCGGATTGTTTTGCCGTGCAGGTGTTAATCTGCAGTTACAGCGCGACGTGAGAAAGCCGACACAAAGCTGGATCTGCGGGAGGGAGAGCAGTCGCTCTCGTTTAGAGAAAGGAGAATAAAGGCGAAACAAAGACGCGCTATAAACAATAAGGAGGGTTTTGTTTTTTTCCAGTGGCGAATAAGGCCCCATCTGTTGTCTTTTAATGACCTCTACTTCCCATACACTACTTTAATTACAAGGGGCTCCCTTTAATTGTCGCACACGCAGGGTTAAAGTGTCACGCACTCATAGGCGCACACACACACACACACGCGCACACACACACACACACACGCGCACACACAAGCGCACACACGCACACACACACGCACGTGCGCGCACATAAGAGCACACACACAGCTGCCTGGCGATACCACCGGGTTACAACAGCACACCACTCCACCAGCGCCGACCTGACACGCGGGTCAGCCCGGCTCACGCTTCACGTGCAAAACAATATGCAGGAGGCGGGAACACGTTTGGGCAGGAGAGAGAGAGAAAGACAGAGAGAGAGAGAGAGAGAGAGAGAGAGAGAGAGAGAGAGAGAGAGAGAGAGAGAGAGAGAGAGAGAAAGCGAGAGAGAGCGGGAGAGGACCAAGGTCGCAGGAACCTCCTCGGGTGGTGCACGAAGGCCACAGAGCATGAAATCTTAACTTATGCTGATGGGACTCATGGCCCCTCTCCGCGGGCTGCCCGCAGACCCCCGAAGAACAAAACACAATCCAAATAATTGAGCCGAAGACCGAAGGAGCGGCTTTATTCACAAAATCCAAGCCCTCCCCGCACACCCCCGCACCCGGCTCTCATTATATGCGTGCATTAATAATAAACAGCACATACAGCCGTGAAATCAAGAGGATTTGCAATGCGAGCGCGTTGACAGTTGAGGAGTTTATTTAGTGGGTTTTTTTGTAGGGGGTGGGAGGTGGGGGGGGGGGTTGCAGAGGTGAGCTTTACCCCGGATGTGTAGCGCTGTGATGCTCAAAAACACATATTCATATGGTCTAACATAGAGTCATCACACATTAGGGACATTGCAATATCACATATATTTTTTCAGTTACTTTATAAGTAGTGGCAAAAGTATGCTGCATGTTCAAGGAAGGTGATTCAATGTTCTGCTTCTTCTGCTCTTTTTTTTATTTTTATTTTTATAATAGATAGTAAAAGCATGAGATGAGTGAGTGGATGGATGAGATCGGTGTTCTGCAGATGTATGGGACTGACCGTCCTTGTAATTTAATCTGATATATGCAGGTTGTTTTCCTCCCCGCCAAAACAGCATACAGTAGCACCTTGGATGTATATTTTGCCATGCATATTAAAAATGGCATCTGTTATTGTGTTATGCCTATTATAATTGATATCTACATTCATGTACGTTGCTCTCAAAGCCGACCAGATGTTTTTATTAAATCAGTGCCAAGAGCGTTTACTTTCACCTTGTCATTTTTTACTTCAAATATTTTCTGATCCTTCCCACCCCGCATGTACCACATTTAAGCTGTGGTTTTGAGCTGGATTCGCGGAGTTACGTTTTTTATATTTTAGGTGTGTTTCTCCTCCGTCCCGAGGGCTCGGCGTGGCTTTAAAGTGTTCAAATACCAGCAACGTTTCTGATTCTTTCATTTTGATACCGGTTCCTACGGGGACACTTTTCCTGTTCCAAATGCCATTTTTTTTTTACCTCAGAAATACCGAGTATATTGTCATATGCTATCTTCAGAGAAAAACATGGTTTGAAAGTTTTAAGAAAGAGCAAATTATACATTATACGTGACAAAACTTTTGTTTTAGTTGTGGCTCACTGAGGCTGAAAAGAAAAACTACTGAGGTAATCCAAATTTGGGATTGAATGCGACAGATATTTTTCATACCTGGTAGTATCGATGCAGTTGGGTCTGTATGTATGAAATTTGAGTATGAAGTATGAAATTTCGATACCAGGCTCAAAGGTCGAGCCATTAGTTCCTGATAAACATGATGACAATAATGAATTATCAGGCAGAGATCGTGAAGGAAGGTGCTGAAATGCTTCTGAAAGGCAACGGTTAAAAATGACTTTTGGTTTTTGTGCTTGATTCATTTGGCTGTGCCAAAGTGAGCAGATATATTTATTTGTCGTACTTTTTGGAGTTTCATTTCTCATGGTCTCGTTGAATTAACCTTTGGATAAAAATATAGCGGTTGAGCAGATCGGACTATTTTCACTGGCCGGCTTCCATCTCAGACCAAGCCGGACGGGCTGGGATCGGTCCTGGGGTTCCCACCTCGCCCCTGATTAGCGCACATGTGCGCAGGCCCCGGCGCCGGTGCACCATTCATCCCAATTGTCGGAACTGTCAAGGCTCGTGGATCACTCCCAGCAAATGGCCACCTGCGATACAGATTCAAACTCCGAAATAGCAGCGCTGGAGGAGAAGGCCGAATATCAGACAAGTGCTCTTTTCTTTCAGCGCATCAGTGCTGTGACGCACCTCCCTGGTCTCCTTGACCCAGAGCGGTTGGCCATCAAGTCCACCCGGGCCCCCCTGGTACTTGCAGGCCGCGGAGGAACCACAGACCTTGACTGACTGATTAATGGACTGGAGGGCAGTCAGCTGGTGAGATTACAGAACCAACCGCCCTCTCGTCTGGGGACCGCGCTTCTGGGCCCGGCGCAAAGAGAAACATCCACAGGCCTCGGTGCCAATCCGTCCTCTACAGCAATCCCCCAACCACCACTACAACCACCACCACCACCACCACCACTCCCCCAAACTCCCACCCCCATCCCCATCTACCCTGGAATTTCAGACATTGGGGAAATTAATGTTCGGATCTAGCAAGGAGGAGCGGGTGGAGGAGGGAGGGTACGGCAAAGCGCTTGCCAAGCCATCTGAGATCTTCTCTCTCCCTCCCTCTATCTCTCTCTCTCTCTCTCTCTCTCTCTCTCTCTCTCTCTCTCTCTCTCTCTCTCTCTCTCTCTCTTTCTCCCTCTCTTCGATTTTGTTTGTGCCCGTGAAATGCTGCTGATTCCCAGGCTGTAGTTTTTCGGCTCCTCGTCAAATCCCCCCCTGTCCTCATGGATTCTCCAGATCTCATTACAGTCAATGAGGCTGCAAAGACTTTCAGATCAAAGTGAAAGACTTCTGCCTCTGTAGGAGGCATGGGCTCTGCGTGCATGCATGCATGCGGGCGTGTGTGTTTGCGTGATTTTAAGCTTGTGTGTGTGCGTGTGTGTGTTAGCGCCGGGAGGTTGGGGGGGTTCGGGGGGAGGGGTGTTATTCACAGCATTGCCAAGGCGAGTGAGCACTGTCCAGCAACCAGGATTCAGGAATAGGCTAATAAATACACAGCAGCCAACAAAATGCTTTTTTTGGGGGGGGTTTTGGTTTTTGCTTTGCATAAACATTAGCCCGACATGCATACATTGAAGGCATTGTGTCAAACATAAATCCATTGGGCTTCCGCTTTAACATATTCATTATTCCAGGCCAGAAAGTCATTTCCAAGTCCGAGGTGCTAAGGAGCGATAATTTGCCTTGCTGGATGTTTGGGGCAGGGCTTGCAGGCCTGACCTTGAATAAATTGACGGGGTTGAAGGGGGGGCCCCCCGCCAGCCTCTGCCCGGCTAATGTGACAGGTGCTGGTGTCGTAATGAGGATGAGTGGCTGTCGGTAGACTTCCCATGATCCCTTTTTTGCGATCAATCAACTGAGCATGTGCAGCCCACGGCAAAGCGTCACTGTAATCGGCTGCTTAGTTACCATCGGCAAAACCATTTAGATCCGCATTTTTAAATAAACAGGCAGAACTGGGGGTCGTGGGGTTGTTGTTTGTCTTTTTCTCCCTCCCGTCTCATGACAGCTATTTATATGTAAAATAAAATGTTGTTTGAATTCACTTCTGATGGCCCAATCAAGATGGCAGGACTTCTGAAAGTGAAGC